>NC_090646.1:319457687-319602687 GCF_040937935.1 Hyperolius riggenbachi | reverse complement strand
AAAAAATATTTGTTAAACTTGTTCACAACAAACTACTAAACTTAAGCTCAGTTTTAAGATTACTTCTTTTTCCTTATTTGTTTTAGCTCGTTTACCTTTCAAGCGTCTAAATCCTGTTCCCAGAGATGAGGGCTCAATCTCACAAGGGAAGAAACCAAAGATGGTCCAGAAAGTCTCTGTTCTTAATACTGAGCCTTTACCTGATCAATTTGCTGAAGACGTGGAGAATGGCTGCAGAATGGAAAATGTGGAAGTGCAGTCTCTTCCAAAGGCTATAAATGGGCGTGGTCCACTGGACAGTTATGTCAAAAGATTGTCACATGCTCATCATGTGAAACCATGTATCACAATTGATTTGACTGAAGACTCAAATAGTGGACCTATTGACCATCTTTCTTCAATTGGAAGATTACAGCTCAGGTTAACAAATGAATCTGTTTTGAAAAACTCTGAGTCCTTTTCAGAAACTGATGAAGTTCTTACAGATGCTAATAATTTAAAAAACAATGATAATGGCCATGATGTTCATGCAGAAGAAATTGCCGAGGTGACATATGAGCCTTCTTTTACTACAATGTTGCTGTCTGTACCACTAACTAACTGTGCAAATGCAAAATTGAGCTCTCCAGTAAAAGCATGCAAAGATGTAAATAATGTGGCCGTGGAAGATTCTGCCCCTCTGTCATCTCACAGCTCTCCAGCCAGTTCTCCTGAAGGTCTAATAGCTGCTGTGTTAAAGAAAGAGATGGAGCTTGCGTCCCCAAAACACATTCACAAGGTAGGCTTTGTTTTATTTACATTTCTTTAAAAAGGTATACACAATTCACTTTAAGTCTTTTATGTGAGCATGTACAGTACTACCATTGAAGAAAACCTGTAACGAGAAAAACTTCCCCTGAGGGGTACTCGCCTCGGGTGGGGGAAGCCTCCGGATCCTATTGAGGCTTCCCCCGTCCTCCTCGGTCCCACGGAGGCGGAGAAAATCCTCCCGGAACGACAGGGATGTAAATATTTACGTTCCGGGCTCCAGCACAGGCGCAGTATCGGCTCTCCGCCTCGGAGATAGGCAGAAATAGCCGATAAATCTCGGGGCGCTCTACTGCACAGACGCAAGCGGACCCGACGGACATCGGCTATTTTCGCCTATCTCCGTGTGGAGAGCCGCAACAGCGCCTCCGCTGGAGTCAGGAAAGGTAAATAAATCCGTGCTTATCAGCGCTTGTCGTCCTTGCCGAGGGAGGATTCCGGGACACTCCGGGGGAGCCAGCGCTGGACTGCCTGCAGCTACAGCGGAGGGGGAAGCCTCTTTGGTACCCTGAGGCTTCCCCCTACCGAGGTGAGTACCCCCCCCCCCCCAAACCCCCCACCCCCCGGGGATGTTTTTTTTACAGGGTCTCTTTAACCTTTAGCCTTTTAACTTGCATACATCTCTTACCACTCGGGGTCCAATTTCTGTGCATAATGTTGTTGAACATGCTGTAATGATTGTATAATGGAAAACCATATTTAAGTTCTGCAAACTTTTGTTTTCTGTAAACTTTTTTAGTTTTAATAAAGTTTGGTTCGTTTTGATTAGTTACAGTAACCGATAATAGCAGTAGAGTATTC
This sequence comes from Hyperolius riggenbachi, assembly GCF_040937935.1. Taxonomy (NCBI): domain Eukaryota; kingdom Metazoa; phylum Chordata; class Amphibia; order Anura; family Hyperoliidae; genus Hyperolius; species Hyperolius riggenbachi. The sequence goes on along the minus strand of NC_090646.1, from coordinate 319,601,079 downwards.
TCTGTTAGCCATCAGTTAAAGCAGGAAGTTTTGAGTCCGTATAACACCATTTATTGGTTAATCTTGAAAAAGGTTTACCCTCCCCAGCGATAAGCCCGATCTAAGCTTGGGCTAGCCGCCGGAGAGGATCAAATGGCCCCCGGAGGATTTTTTTTTTTTTTTTATATAAAATGTGCATTATATAGTTTTTTGTTTTTCACTATTGAAAAGTTTATTAGAAATATACAGAGTATCAGCAAAGTTCTCTTACGCAGAAGCCTTATTTAACCAGATATCATAAAACAAGAAACAAACAAGAAAACATGTCATGTTATATTCACTTATCAATAATACCAGGTATTGTGAACAAAGTGTCATCCATAACTCTGAAGTATTTTCATGCAATAGATACAATGTATGTTAAGAATAAATTCCAAAACAGGTTAGAGAATAAACAGATCGCATAACAAATGTTAGAAAAAGTAACCGGTCCTCCTGCGCCTGAAGAAGAAAGAGTGAGTAATAGGAGAAAGGTAGAGAGTAGAAGGTGGGAAAAAGGAAAGATCAGGGAAATGAACGATCAGGGAAATGAACATTTTTAGACCAGCAGTAAGCTTTTGTAATCTTCTGAATACTGAAATTCTACCCATACTGACCATGTATGATCATTCTCATAAAAAACAGGCAGGCTGTGTGAATGCGATAGTGATTGGCCCAGAGGCAGGGGGGGGATTGGTGGATGAGAACATGTGTCCTCTGAGCCAATACCAGCCTGGAAACTGAGAATGATAGCTTTTCAAGCCAATGAACAGTCCTCATTCTCAAAAGTTTACAAACATATACACACTGACACAAAGTATATCAAAGAGTAACTCCAAACAGATCTGTCACCTCAGAACTGCTTTCTGAGCTGACAGGAGCTGCTAGAGATATTATTTGATAAGATAAAGTAAGTTCCTAAAAAAAAAAAAAAAAAAAAAAAATAATCCACAAAAAGCATAATTGGTGGCGAAAAAAACATGGTAGAGATCATGTTTGGATAAGTAGTGATCAAGTTATCGGGGAATAAATAGGAGAAGCACTCTCGTCTATAAGGTGAAAAAAACTTGCGGGCTGAAATGGTTAAAGAGGAACTGTCGTGAAAATCTTAAAATTTAAAAAACATACAAATAAGTACATTTCTTCCAGAGTAAAATGAGCCATACATTACTTTTCTCCTATGTTGCTGTCACTTACAGTGGGTAGTAGAAATCTGACATTACTAACAGGTTTTGGGTTAGTCCATCTCTTCATATGAGGGATTCTCAGCATGGCTTTTACACTTCCTGAAAAAGATTTATACAAAGATGCTGGCCAGCCTCCCTGCTCACCGTATACTTTTTTGGCAGTTGGGCCGAGGAACTGCCATTCACTAAGTGCTTTTAAAAATAAAGAAAACCCAGGTAACCCCCACCTCCCCCCATGAGAAGATGGTCTAGCCCAAAATTTGTTGGTAATGTCAGATTTCTACTACTTACTGTAAGTGACAGCAGCATAGCAGAAAAGTAATTTAAGGCTCATTTAACTCCGGAAGAAACGTACTTCTTATTTGTATATGTTAACTTATACCGTATTTTTCGCAATATAAGATGCACTTTTTCTCCCCCAAAAATAGGAAGAAAAAGTGCCTGCGTCTTATATTCCAAAGGCAGGGAATCCCCGACTTCAGAACCGCCTGCCGATGCCAACCGCCGATCCGCCGCATTGTCGGGGACTCCCTGCCTTGTCCCCCTGTGTGGTCTGCCGGTCCGCTCCCCCGGTAACAATAACTGCAGAGCAACTCACCTTTCTATGGATTCCAGCGCTGTGTGGTCTGCTGTGTGGTCCGCTGCCTCCAGCATGTCAGCTACACCTGTAAATGAAAAGTTAGCGCAGGGACGCTCACCTACTCAGCGGCAGCCGCGGCGGTGTGTTTTGCCTAAGCAAATAGGGTTTTTAAACCCTCTAACTTCGCTCACCATTCAAAGATGGGAATAAACAAAATTGCTGCAAAACATGTATATACAACTCAAAGGAATAGTTTATTTAGTTCTACAATCCTGTTACAATATTATCTAAGCCTGCAGAATCATAGTTAGTTTGAGTAATTAGAAGTATGCATCAACACGTTACCAAGCTGTTGTAGACATCACCCAGGGAGAATCGGGGGACCTCAGCGACCTCGAAGGGGAAACAACTGGAACATACACGAACAGCACGTCTGCTGATCATCTGGAAAGATCCCAAAGTCAAAGTGTTTTCCCCCTGCCTTTAACGGACAGAATCGTCATAACCGCGCAAGCGCACAAGCAGCTAATCAGAACATGTTTCTATTCCACGCAAGCGCAGAAAGAACACATGCTGCTGATGCTGCCTCAGCGCGTGTTCACAACATGATCTTATTCCGCGCAAGCGCAGAAAGACCATATGTTGCTATTTTAGCGCGTGATCAGAACATGCTCTCACTGCGCGCAGGCGCAGAAAGACCACATGTTGCCAATCAAGCGCGTGAACAAAACATGTTTTTCTTCTACCCAAGGGCAAGAAGAACATGTTGCTTTTTTGATGTTGCTTTGTGGACAAAGAATGTGAGCAAATGTAAGAAATGTAACTTATTGCACAGCAATTCATTGTCCTTACTCTGCACAAGGACAGACAAAATACAGCAACGTCTCCAGTTGCTGTGTTAAACCAAATTAACCCATCCAGTACTAGACAGAGAACACATTTAACATATATACGTGAACAGTAATCCATACATTAAAGGATCCATACATAAAGACAGGCATGTCACTAACGTATCACATTCGGCCCTTGATTAGTGTTCACGAACCATATGTTGCAAACCTAACCTTAGACCGACGGCAAAGCCGATAAGCCACATAACAGTTCCACAATGTAATGAGGAACATCACAATACATAAGACTAGCACTGCATGAATAACAAAGTTCAACACAGAAGTAGCACTAAAAGAATATCCCATAAATATATCCCACCAATGATGTGATGTGGCATCTGCAATAGAAGAGCCAACTTTCACAATTTTATCAGCAACAATAGTGGTAGACAGAATATGCTGTGCAAGAGTTTTATTTAATAAAACAATATGTTTCTGAACGTCTTCAGAAGCATTCATTAATTTATGTAACCGCGTCAAGTTAAAATCCCAATTAGGCATATCAGGCATAATTGGGGACCAAAATTTAGCCACTGAGGTTTCCCTATCCCCCTGCAATAAAAAAGTTTCATTATGCCAAGTTATGCTAGAAACATTAGACAAACGCCCTGAAAAAAGGAGTGACCATATGGGGTATTACTGAAACATCTGTCACCAAACATATCTGTTGTGGAACCAGGAGCACCCATAATCAAAGGCATGACCACAAATTTACACATGACAGACATTTTGGTGACCTACATTACAACACCACCCGTGCAGACTGTATCACTGCATGTCATTTTCTCAGATTCCAAATGTATCCACCAATCTTGGGAACTGAAGAATTAAAAACTGACCTCCATACTTGTTCATTACCAGTCATTAATGCTAATTGCATAGAGGATTTCTGTTGAATCTGATAAATGGTTTGCAATGTACAGACAGTCCAATCAACAAACATTGTCATATTAGTATCAAACTGATTACTAAAATATACAGAAGAATCAGTTATATCAGCAATCATTATCAACATCAGCACTAATCATAGCAGGATAGTATATGGTTGGCATCCATTTGGGCTGTAAAGTCAAAGCATCATTTATTTTACTTCCTGCATTATGCAATCTATTAGCAAGAGTCTCTATATCAAAGCCATTTAAAGTTCCAGTAAGAGAGCCATAACCACCAAGCAATGTATCATACCAAGCTCTTTTGATACGGCCCTTTGGACAAGTCTTTGAAGGAGGAAAAGTTATCTGTGTATGCAGAACAGTCTTTTCAGCATGTCAAACTGTCCTGGATCAATTTTAGACATTAATGTTCATGAGTAACCATTGCAATCCTTGTAGTGGCATGGACACTTTAAAAATATCAGTAGCATTCTTACACATGTTTAACCCCACTCAAGCTGAGGTGTCAACTAGTGACACAGGTAGTTATTAAGATACCCCTCATCTCGATGCAATGCAAAGAATGTCCTTAAATCCTTAATCTTCTTATCACCCAATTGTAGTGGACATGGGAAATGTGGTCTTTTAGCAAGTCTAGGCACCTGCCACACAGTTCCAGAAAGAGTTAAATTAGCAACTGTACAGCAGCCTCCAGCTCGGCACTCCTGATTGGACTGGACTTTGTGCTGTTTATCATCATCCATTGGGAAGCAGTTGAATCTATAGGCACTAGCTTAGTGCCCGGAGTCCAGGCTCCAACCCCTGAAGCGATCAACAACGCGATACCAAGGAGTACAAGCATATAACATGCACGATAATGATCTATAAATACAAACAAGTATAAATCATTCTTGAAAGTAACATTTTTCTTGTGGGACATACTCCCACTGCTCTTTTTCAAACTAAATTATCAATAAAGTTTTGTTCTTCCCTTTTAGCAACTACCTCAGCTTTGTCTGGAGGACCAGTTGGTCCTTAAACCCAAATTTTGTCTCTAACATTTACCACATTAGTGGAACTAAAATTTATACCACCCCTTACTGAAAGGCTTCCCTCTCTACAAATAAAGGAATTATGGCCCCTTTACACCTAATCAGCTGCTGTCAGCTGTAACCGAAATAACAACTGATGTACAGTCCAGTGTCCATGTTCCCCTATGGCTTCTTTCACACTATACACTGGAAGGAAAAAAACCAAAAAAAACCAAAAAACAAAACAAATTGAAGCCTTTTTTGCAGTATACTGCCATTGGGAACAAAACACAAAACTAAAAATGTATGCATACTAATGCATACTAACGCATTAAGTGTAAAAGGGCCCTCAGGAGAACCTGGACTATATGACTCTTTGGCCTGTATATACACAGCGCCTCCCCTAGGTTTATTAGAATGACCTGGTATAAACAAAATCTGTTATCTTCACAGTTTGTTTGCATTATTTTATCATTCTAAACCAGAATATGCATAAATTCTAGCATCTTTAACAGAGGTATTCTTGAACATATAATACACTCTCTCTATATCCGTAAAGAATCAAACCAGACTTCACACAGTTCATTTGAAACCACTCAATTCACACTTCATCAACACATTCTGACACTTATGTCATTCAGCTAGTCAGTACAACATTCACAACCCTTTAGCTCAACAGGTAAACACTCCTGCACAATTATAGCTAAAAACAAGGGAACCAGGGGAAAAATTGCTGGCACAGATATCACCCTGACATCAGCAGAATAATCACATTTAACCCTGTAAGCAAAATGTGAATATTTGCAGGGGGTTTGAGATCCTAGCAAAACCCAAAATAATCAGCTGTATTATTTGCCTATTATCTTTGCTGGTCTATAATTGCCCAACCATCATTCTATTTCACTAGCTCAGCATCTGCACCATAACTTACGTAGATATCACATTCTCTTCACCCCCTGGCCTTTAAAATATATGTACTGCAGAACTTTCCATACTTACTTAATCAATTGATCGATCGATCAATCAATCTTAGAAAAGTCTGATACATTTCCAAGCCCATTTGATATAGATGAGACATTCACTACACAGCTGAAATAAAATTATTTTCATAACTTCATTTCAACACTGACTTCAATAACCAACCTAAATGGACGGTACACACACAGTGCTGCACCAAACAAGACACACACACACCGTCACACTCAAGCCAGTTGCGTTACAATCTCTCATCTCTTTTCCTACTATATTTTATTAAAGAACATGTATATCCTATGAAGTAAAAGTTGAAGGTCAATGTTTTCTAACATTATTATAGCATGTACCCCTATTAAAATGTGTGCCAAGCACCCTCTACTGGGGGAGAGCAGCATCTCAAATACTCACTCACCGGCTCGCACACATTCCTTACGAGCTCTCAACACTCGTGCACAAATGTTTTTTTTCTTCTTCAAACCTTCCTCTATGCTTTCAAAACCAGACATATGAATACACAATTATTCAAAACTCACTATAGCAGATACACCATATAAAGCATTCACTAAAAACAACAAAAGTTAACCCACCTGTCTTGTCCAGATTATATTACCATTTTAACTCTGCCAGTGCAGTGGGGTACTGTCACTTTTAGGAATTTGCTTTACAAGTTTAAACACAGCACTCCAAGTTTCTGTGGAGAATATACTTCCATATCTATGCAACAAAGACACAGACTGTATTAAAAACTTAGTAGGAAAATCTGAGATTCACTGTCAGGTTACTCTCTATCCCTTATTTCCCATCCCTGTTTTTTTCCTGATCATCAAGAGTATGGGATTTTCCTTAAAAGGAACAAAACAGCAGTAACAACCTGAAGAAAGCTCCCAGCTATTCCTATTCTTTTCAAATCCAACAAAATACATTTGTGCTAAAATCTAAAAAAACAGGAAAACAAAACAAAACCCAAAAACAATTATTTTACTAAACCTGATATACTTATATTCAACCCAGTTAAATGCACACTGTCCTATTTCTGTGCAATGATCAGTGGCAGAAGCTCCCTCCCGGCTCCACTGATAACAATCCAAAATATGTGATCATAGGAGTCTCTTCCTCAACTACTTCCTCCAGCACATTTCTTAAAAATGTTACATTTAAATTTTTTGTTTCTTCAATTTTGATAACCCCAATGATCTTCTTTATTCTCATTATTTCAATTAAAGAGTCTAATTTAGGATTGAAAAATGAGATCCGCAGGACAAATGACCCAATCATCATTTGCAGCATTGGAATCCCAGACATATGAATCCTGTTTGTCAGGATTTCTAATAACTCCTGCATGGACATATATTTGTACACTTCAAGCTTATACCCTCAAGTAATTTAACAACATTGAGGATTTCTGATTCTTTTAACTCACACAATCTTTATCAAACTTTTCTGTAAGCTGTCAGCAACATCCCACTACGTCACCCGAGAGTGACAACATCACCCGCTTTAACGGGGACCCCCTTAAGTACATTAACAACATTTAAGGGGCTCTGCCCTAAGGCAGTCGCATCACCTGACTTAACAGGGACACACACCCTCTAGAGTATGCACTACATCTAGAGGTTTAGCATCTCCCAACTTACTCTCCCATGGCTCTGCAGGCACACAATTCACTAATTCTTGAACTAGAATGCTGTAGGGAAGTCCGGACCAGCCGGGAATCTCCACTACACTTTCATTTTTCGTTGTATCCATCCTTTTAAATATGTTGAATTTTTTACTTTCTGCCAAGTGGGCGGGATTTGGACCAGAGGTGACCCTCATCAAAGTATGACTGCACCCCAAGTCCAAGTACGCACTGATAATCTGTTCAAAAGTTATCTCACTTTGAAACTTTTGGCAAAATGCCAAGTAGCTTAAATGCTACCTCTGTTTGAGTAGATATTGAAATTGTTTGCAAATTCTCAACAGTGTTCTCCCTAGAATTTGTTTCCAGCCGGGTGGCATGAAATAGTAGCCGGGTGGCATGAAAAAGTAGCCGGGTGGGGCGAATTGAAAATGCAGGGCAACTCTGCTTAGAGCATAGGGGGAGGTGAGGAGCTGAGCCGATGACAGCCGGGTGGTCACCAAAACTAGCCGGGTGGAGCACCCGGCTAAAAGAGCCTGGGGAGAACACTGCTCAATATCTCTTTCCTTTAATGAGATATATCGATTTGAACCCTCAATTTGCAAAACTTTGCACAATGACTCCTGGTGCACAGGGGAGCCACTGGGCAAAATATCAACCAAATCTGAGCATACAATTCAACAAATTAAAAGGAAGGATCCTGCCAAGACTACGCCAATTAATGTTTTGCCTAAGCAAATAGGGTTTTTAAACCCTCTAACTTCGCTCACCATTCAAAGATGGGAATAAACAAAATTGCTGCAAAACATGTATATACAACTCAAAGGAATAGTTTATTTAGTTCTACAATCCTGTTACAATATTATCTAAGCCTGCAGAATCATAGTTAGTTTGAGTAATTAGAAGTATGCATCAACACGTTACCAAGCTGTTGTAGACATCACCCAGGGAGAATCTGGGGACCTCAGCGACCTCGAAGGGGAAACAACTGGAACATACACGAACAACACGTCTGCTGATCATCTGGAAAGATCCCAAAGTCAAAGTGTTTTCCCCCTGCCTTTAACGGACAGAATCGTCATAACCGCCCAAGCGCACAAGCAGCTAATCAGAACATGTTTCTATTCCACGCAAGCGCAGAAAGAACACATGCTGCTGATGCTGCCTCAGCGCGTGATCACAACATGATCTTATTCCGCGCAAGCGCAGAAAGACCATATGTTGCTATTTTAGCGCGTGATCAGAACATGCTCTCACTGCGCGCAGGCGCAGAAAGACCACATGTTGCCAATCAAGCGCGTGAACAAAACCTGTTTTTCTTCTACCCAAGGGCAAGAAGAACATGTTGCTTTTTTGATGTTGCTTTGTGGACAAAGAATGTGAGCAAATGTAAGAAATGTAACTTATTGCACAGCAATTCATTGTCCTTACTCTGCACAAGGACAGACAAAATACAGCAACATCTCCAGTTGCTGTGTTAAACCAAATTAATATATACAATAAAACTTCTGCGCCTCTGCATATAAAATAAATGCACTCTTTAATAAAATTGTTCACAAAATTGCACAAATCTGCACGCAAAGATGTATCAGCAGCCCCACTCCCAGCCACACACCTGACCACATTCACAAGTCCCAGGGAATGTCACCCAGAATGCTCCACTGTAAACTATCAAATGCGTGTACTGATCTACATATAACTGATTTATCTAATTGATGCGCATCAATCTTTAGAGTTGTGCTAGAATAAAATAATATAATCCTGAATAAAATCCTCAAGCTGTGATCCTTCACTGCATACCTTGCACTTCCGCAAGGTAGCAAAATATAGATGTATTTACTTTTCCGTATAGTCCTTTGATCATAGCAAATCTTCTGCACTCTGCAATGGCAAACTCACGGTTTCAGATGTTAGTCGGCGTTAACAGTCTCTGGTCACTTAAAAGAGAGAGGAGGAGCAGAAGGGACCACACAACTCTCCAGGCATCTGCGTTATTGAATCCACTTGAGTCCCGGCCGGTAACTCTTCACTGGATCAATTCCGTAACGGGCTCCACACGGACTTCCGGCTTCCAGCTCTATCAAGCTTTGCTTCACACGGAGTCCGGGGGTGACGTCACCACAACTAAGAGCCAATAGCCTACGCGTTTCAGTAGGTTACGCCTACCTTCTTCAGGGCATGTTCCTATTGGCTGTGTGTCCTCTTATACTGCATGACTCCACCCACCTCTCTCCGCAACATGTATACAATGTATTTCTTCAGCGGTTTCACTAAAATGCATAGATTTCAATGTCAGAATTAAGTCCCAGCGGGACCCCACTATTCATAGTGTAAATCCATTCAGTCTCCTTGCGGGACATTTTGTCAATATAGTTGCCACCCCTCCAGTCTCTCTCCACAGTCTGTATAGCATAACATTTAAATGTTTCAAGGCTCTTTCCATGTTGTTCTTTTTTTTTTTGTAAATTCTTTTCATTGTAAATTTTTGACAGTACAAAACGTACAAACATAATCCAACTCCAACACACGCAGGTGAGGAGGAAAGGACAAAATATAACCAGTTACAAGAAGAAGAGAGAAAAAAAAAAAAAAAAAAAAAAAAAAATTACACATCACATCCTTCGCATCTAGTGCAGTGAGTAGTAGTTCAGACAGGATAAATACATATATATATATATTTTTACATATATATATTCCAAGATCCGAAATGACCAACTCATTCAGTAAAATGTAGTATTAATAAAGTACATCAAAGCAAGCCGGGCAACTGTATCCTTGTTCCGCTTTCTTATTTATTGTGTCCTGATGCCAAACATATACATGCATGCAAACAATCTTGATACATCAAACCTGGTGCAGGTATCAGCGCTGAGGTGTACCAGGGTGTGGGTGACCAGGGTGAGGGGACTGCACTACGCCGTTTCGCGCCTGACTGGCGCTTGTTCACGTGCTCGTGTCCTGTGTTCAAAGGAGCGCCGTGCGGCTTCCTGTATATATCTTGGGAAGCCGCGCCTCAGGCGCTGCTGATTGGTTAGTGGAGCTGATGTTGCTAAGGGTCGGGGGTGAGAGGGGCGGGGTCACGCCGGCCAGCGGCGAAGAGTGATGATGCGCTGCATGGACGCGAAGAGCGTAAGCAGCGTTCAGGTTGCTATGGCAACCAATGTTTACATTCCATGCGGCTTACGTGTAGTGCAAGTGGGAAGCCTTGAACATTGTTGTGCAACATATAAAACATTTTCAAAACATTTAAAACGTTGTTGTTCATTCAGTGTTCACATCTAAAGTGATCTGTGCTAAATCAACAAAAGTGCATAAGTGGTATTTCTACCAATTCTGTGAAGCAAAATGTAAGCATGCCTGTAGCATAAAGTGAAAATCATTTTATCATAATCACCTTTACTTGTACCCACCAGGTTAAAATCACCTCTTTATTGCTTATTCTAATAAAACCTCTATAAAAAAACCCAAACCCTTTAAAAAAGACTGGGGTGGTGTTACTGTCCTGAGGGGAGACCTTAGAGATATATTATCTTCTAATTTATTTTACTGGACGTCCACATCCATAGTTAAAAATCCCAGGCAGGCATCCATTTATTCTACCTGCCTGGGTCTATGGTTTTGTTAGTCAAGGGGAGGGCCACGCAGGAGCTCCGTGGAGAAGCGGGAGTATTTCCATGGGGTACTCATTCACACTCATTATGGGGCTGCAGGGTCAACTTTCCCCACAATTACAAGAAGAAGTGCAGGTGTGCAAGGATTAAGTATACTGGATCCATGTTGTAAGTCAGAACTACAATCTGGGCATTTTATATAAATGGTGTGTATGGATACACCTTGTACATATCATGGATGGTGCGTGTGCTTGTATTGCAGGGGTCACTGTGGAGGTCCGCCCCCCTCTTTCCACGCATTACTGCTTCACGCTGTGAAAGATCCGTTTATTAATGGATCTACGGTGCTTATTGCACAGATATTTAGTTTTTGGGTCCTATGTACTAGGACTGACAAACTATTAGCCCAGACTCGTTGTGACATTAAACAGGATATCGGTGCGAAGAGAAATAAGGAAGAAGGGGAAAAAGAGGAGAAGAGGGTTACCCATTGGGAAGAACAAGGACCATAAGCCACCAGGACCAGAATTCAGGGTCCCAAGAAGGTCAGAGGCTAGAACAGACCAGTGAAAGTCAGAGGGAAGACAAGAATCTACTGGAGCCCAATTACAAAAAGATCCTGCAACCAAAGAGGGGAAGAAGAAGGGAGAACTATCCAGTTTGCAGCATAGGTGCAGGTCCGCGCACAAGGGTCCCACAACCAATTAAGGAAAGGAACGGTAAAGAAGTGCCAGGCCCATCGATGGAAAGGTAAGCTTATGGATCAAGGAAGCAAGCTAATTCCAGCCTATCATTGAGACCTATTGGTCCCATTGCCTCCGTACGTAGAATCACCCGCGACTCTCGCCGAGTCAACTCACGATCCCGATCTCCACCTCTCCTGGAGGGGCTGACATGCAGGAGACCCGCAAATCTCAAGCATTTAGCATTGCCTCCATGCGCTTCCCTTATGTGCTCGATGAGTCGAGGGCACCCCTTCCCGGATTTGATAGACTTGAAGTGCTCGTTTATTCTCTCTTTGAGGGGTCTAGTGGTTTTGCCTACATAATAAAAATCACATGGGCAAAAGACCACATAAGATACAAATTTTGTTAGGCAGGTGATGAAAGCCCGTACTTCCCACTGTACTCCTCCCAGACGGTAATTAATACCTTCCCGCATATAGGGGCAATATCTACACTTCCCACACTTATAGTTGCCTTTGGGGCGACTAAGGCTCAGCCAGTTTGGTACTGGACATGAACGAAATTCGCTCCGGGTTAGAATATCACCTAGCGTGGGGGCCCTTCTATAAGCTATTCTGGGAGGATCTGGGAACACTCTCTGGAGGGTAGGGTCTCTTGCAATCAAAGACCAGTTTTTTTTAACTATCTGGGTTAATTTTTTGGCCATGGGAGTGTAATCAAACGTTAGAGTAAAGGGACCTCTCTCTGCACTTTTAAGGGTTCTGGAGAGGAGGGAGGATCTATCTCTGCCTCTAGCTCTATCTCTGGCTTTCGCGAGGAGTTCTTTATCATAATTTCGTGCCTCTAATCTTGCGGTCAACTCCTGCGACTGCTCCTCGAATGAATCCAGGTTGGTATTGTTTCGTCTGAGGCGCAGGTACTGGCCGTATGGCAGGGATGTCTTGACGTGCTCTGGGTGAAAGCTACTTCTGTGCAACAAAGAGTTCACAGCCGTAGCTTTCCTGTATCCCTCGCATATCAATCTATCTCCATCCGGCTTGATCCTTAGATCTAAAAAATTGACGGAGCTTTCTCCAATCTCGGAGGTGAACCTCATGTTCACCTGGTTATTATTAAGGAGATCCATGAAGGTGAGGAACTCCTCCGTGTTCCCCTGCCACACGACCAGCACGTCGTCCACATACCTGGCCCAAACCTTGATGTTTCGCCTAAACAAATTTCTCGGGCTCATTACATAGTCCTCTTCCCAAGCTCCTAGGAATAGGCCTGCATAGGTACATGCCACAGAGGTTCCCATAGCAGTCCCAGAGACCTGGTGGTACCACCTTCCATCAAAAATGAACGCATTGTGCGTCAAAACATATTTTAGACATTCGCACAAAAAATCTTTGTACCCGTCGTCCTTATTGGTTCTGTCCAAGAACCTGCGGACCGCTTTTATCCCCTCCTCGTGGGGGATTCTACTATAGAGGCTCTCTACATCTATAGTGGCTAACTTGTAGCCAGGTTTCCAAGTCGCGCTCTCGACGAGGTTAATCGTGTCGAGCGTGTCGGCCAGGTAGGCCGGAACCCCCACGAGTAGGGGACGTAGCAGATGGTCTAAAAAACGGGACAAACGTTCTGTAAGAGAGCCACACCCCGAGACGATTGGTCTTCCCGGGGGATTTCTGGCAGATTTATGCAATTTAGGAAGGTGGTACCACACAGGATGTCGTGGGAACTGCGGGAGAAGGTCAACTGCCAACCTCTGTGGGATGTACCCCTTTTCGACTCCCCGCCTTAACAAAGTGCGGAGAGTCGACTGGTATTTGAATGTGGGATTACTATCCAATTTTACATAATACTCTGTATTGTTCAGCTGCCTATAGGCTTCTTTGGTATAGAAATCACTCGACATGATCACCACATTCCCCCCTTTGTCGGCCTGCTTCACCACCAGGTCGCGGCGTTGCCTCAGCCACCTCATGGCTGCCCTATCCGCCTTATTCAGATTGTTTGGGGCCTGGTCATAACATAATGCCTTCATGTCTGCGGCGACCTGGTGGAGAAACTGGTCAATGGGAGAACCGGGGGGAATGGGCATAGGTCGTAAGGATTTGCAGGCTCGAAAGTTCCCAGAGTTGCCCAGGGAGAGATCATATGTGGGTGTGGCCTCCTCCTCCTCCAAAGAGCAGGACCCTCCCTCCTCCCACAGCTCCTCCAGCATCCGGAGTGCCTCCATCTCGGCATTGTTCCAGTCCACCGCGGGACTGAACCCCAAAGTGGTCATGGAACTCTCTGCCAATGTCGGGCCTCCATCACTCTGTCCTTGGAGCTCCCCCATAGTTCCCTCATCCTGATAGAGTTGCTTAATCATCATTTTCCTTGTGTTCTTATAGAGATCAACAAAGAAGTCCACGTAATCAAAATTCTGTGTGGGCGAGAAGCCCAAACCTTTCCCTAATAGTGCAATGCAGTTCTCAGGTACATTTATTTCTGCCAAGTTTATCACTTGTAGTTCTCCTCCCTGGGGGGGTGCCCTCGACTCATCGAGCACATAAGGGAAGCGCATGGAGGCAATGCTAAATGCTTGAGATTTGCGGGTCTCCTGCATGTCAGCCCCTCCAGGAGAGGTGGAGATCGGGATCGTGAGTTGACTCGGCGAGAGTCGCGGGTGATTCTACGTACGGAGGCAATGGGACCAATAGGTCTCAATGATAGGCTGGAATTAGCTTGCTTCCTTGATCCATAAGCTTACCTTTCCATCGATGGGCCTGGCACTTCTTTACCGTTCCTTTCCTTAATTGGTTGTGGGACCCTTGTGCGCGGACCTGCACCTATGCTGCAAACTGGATAGTTCTCCCTTCTTCTTCCCCTCTTTGGTTGCAGGATCTTTTTGTAATTGGGCTCCAGTAGATTCTTGTCTTCCCTCTGACTTTCACTGGTCTGTTCTAGCCTCTGACCTTCTTGGGACCCTGAATTCTGGTCCTGGTGGCTTATGGTCCTTGTTCTTCCCAATGGGTAACCCTCTTCTCCTCTTTTTCCCCTTCTTCCTTATTTCTCTTCGCACCGATATCCTGTTTAATGTCACAACGAGTCTGGGCTATTAGTTTGACAGTCCTAGTACATAGGACCCAAAAACTAAATATCTGTGCAATAAGCACCGTAGATCCATTAATAAACGGATCTTTCACAGCGTGAAGCAGTAATGCGTGGAAAGAGGGGGGCGGACCTCCACAGTGACCCCTGCAATACAAGCACACGCACCATCCATGATATGTACAAGGTGTATCCATACACACCATTTATATAAAATGCCCAGATTGTAGTTCTGACTTACAACATGGATCCAGTATACTTAATCCTTGCACACCTGCACTTCTTCTTGTAATTGTGGGGAAAGTTGACCCTGCAGCCCCATAATGAGTGTGAATGAGTACCCCATGGAAATACTCCCGCTTCTCCACGGAGCTCCTGCGTGGCCCTCCCCTTGACTAACAAAACCATAGACCCAGGCAGGTAGAATAAATGGATGCCTGCCTGGGATTTTTAACTATGGATGTGGACGTCCAGTAAAATAAATTAGAAGATAATATATCTCTAAGGTCTCCCCTCAGGACAGTAACACCACCCCAGTCTTTTTTAAAGGGTTTGGGTTTTTTTATAGAGGTTTTATTAGAATAAGCAATAAAGAGGTGATTTTAACCTGGTGGGTACAAGTAAAGGTGATTATGATAAAATGATTTTCACTTTATGCTACAGGCATGCTTACATTTTGCTTCACAGAATTGGTAGAAATACCACTTATGCACTTTTGTTGATTTAGCACAGATCACTTTAGATGTGAACACTGAATGAACAACAACGTTTTAAATGTTTTGAAAATGTTTTATATGTTGCACAACAATGTTCAAGGCTTCCCACTTGCACTACACGTAAGCCGCATGGAATGTAAACATTGGTTGCCATAGCAACCTGAACGCTGCTTACGCTCTTCGCGTCCATGCAGCGCATCATCACTCTTCGCCGCTGGCCGGCGTGACCCCGCCCCTCTCACCCCCGACCCTTAGCAACATCAGCTCCACTAACCAATCAGCAGCGCCTGAGGCGCGGCTTCCCAAGATATATACAGGAAGCCGCACGGCGCTCCTTTGAACACAGGACACGAGCACGTGAACAAGCGCCAGTCAGGCGCGAAACGGCGTAGTGCAGTCCCCTCACCCTGGTCACCCACACCCTGGTACACCTCAGCGCTGATACCTGCACCAGGTTTGATGTATCAAGATTGTTTGCATGCATGTATATGTTTGGCATCAGGACACAATAAATAAGAAAGCGGAACAAGGATACAGTTGCCCGGCTTGCTTTGATGTACTTTATGCATATAGACTTTTCCCCAAGTGACTGTACCGGCTGCACGTTCCTTTGCTTTTGTGTATATGTTGCTATAGAAGACGCAGAGGTGAAGTTTAAAAGGACCTATGCAGGCTTGCTTTTCTCTCTGTCCTCCAAGAAATAGCACTGAGTGCCGAGTGGTGTGTGTTGCTACAGTGTACTACAAAAATGTAGTATTAACCCAGGCTGATTAGAGAGCATGTATTACGCAGCTATAACTCAGCAAAGGAGACATTCACCCGATACTGGAACAAAGAGGTACAATTGAATGTATACAAATTACATACAGAGAATTGTTATACAGTATCTTTATTCAGCGTCCAGGGACCCCATACTTTTTTAAACTTGGGAGCACACCCCCTGGCGATGTAGGCAGCCTTGTACAGATGGAGAGAGTTATTTATTAGTTTTTTCCAGTACTGAGTAGTAGGCGGGGCGGGTTGTTTCCAATTTAGTACTATTGCTTTCCTATAGTAATATAGGAGTAAGCCTATCAGGCTCCTTTGGGCTCTTGTAGGAGCAAGTGAGTGTACATTAACCAATAAGCAAAACATAGGTTCCGGTGTTATATGAGTTTTGGCAACAGACCCAGTTATCTTGCATATGTCCTTCCATTGCTCAGCAACCAAAGGGCATTCCCAAAAAATGTGTTCAAAGTCAGCCACGGCAGCACCACAGCGCCAGCATCGACCAGAGCCTGCTCGATCAAATTTAATTATTTTGGAAGGAGTCAGATAAGCCTGATGAAGAATTTTGAATTGGATTAATTTATCTCTGGTGGAGATTAAGTATTCAAAAGGCTTAATCCATACATCCTCCCAGTCTTCATCATCGAGGTCAGGTATAAGTTTAAGCCAGGGCTGCTTATATATGGTTATATGAGGTTCAGTGATCAAGATTACATTTTGGTAGATATTTGAAACAGCTTTGGTATGATTTTCATTTATGATCACGTCCTCAATAGCAGAGGAAATCAGTTTGACTGGCTCTCGCCCAAACTGTGCCGCGAATGCATGCCTCAGCTGTATGTACCTGAACAGATAGTTATTAGGGAGTGAGAAAGTGTTTTTAAGAGAATTAAAGTCTGTAAGACTCCTAGCCGTAATTATGTGTTCTAGATGCGTTACCCCCTTTTTAATCCAAATAACCGGATCAGGAATCTTATAGAAGTGGGGCAGGGATGGGTTGTTCCATAGTGGGAGCCTGGGGGAGAATGTGTTATGGGAGGGAGAATGCCATGTCTGAACCACACTCCATGCTTGTAGTACCACCTTCATATTTATTGTTAAGGGATAAGGTGCCTTTACACCCCGGTAAATAATTTGGGCAAGTGCCTGGTAGGATCCCAATATTGCCGCATCTAGTACCATAGAGGAATTAGATTTGTCTTGAGACAGCCACCAATGGGCAGTAACCAGCTGACTAGCAAGAAAATACTTGTAAAGGTCCGGAAAAGCAAGGCCCCCCTCCGTCCACGGCCGCCGGAGCTTCCTCAAGCTGATTCTTGCAGTTTTATTATGCCAGATGAAGCTGGACAATAGTGAGTTGAGCTGCTTAAAAAAGTTTTTGTGGATCCATACGGGACTGTTACGAAAAAGATATAGATACTTGGGGAGGAGTTTCATTTTGATTAAGTTAACTCTACCGATTAGAGATAGAGGAAGGCCCTGCCACCCCAGAAGCCTCTTTTTGGTAATTTGTATCAGGGGAAGCAAATTATCAGAGAAATAGTCAGCCGAGTTCCCTGAGATCATAATTCCAAGATATTTTGTCTTAGAGACAACTTCGAGTGGAGTGGAAGCTAGGGGAGTGTGGTTCAGCGGGAGCAACTTAGATTTCCCCCAGTTCACCGTTAATCCAGTAAATGTAGAGAAACTCCTAAATATTTCAAGCACTCCTTTGATGGAAATATCAGGGGATTCAAGATAAATGACCAAATCGTCAGCGTATAGGGATACCCTCTCATCCAGCCCCCCCACACAAAAGCCATGTATGTATGCATGGATGTTGACGTATGGCTGCCGCAATAGGTTCCATGGCCATCGCGAAGAGGGCCGGGGAGAGAGGGCACCCCTGCCTAGTGCCTCTACCCAACTGAATACTATCAGATACCTCCGAGCCAATTTTTATTTTGGTTCCTGGATGTTTATATATGGTTCTAAGCCAAGAAATAAATTTAGGGCCAAACCCCATTTTGGATACCGTGGCCCACAGATATTCCCACTCCACTGAATCAAACGCCTTTTGTATGTCTAAAAAGGCCAATGCGCGGGGAGAAGGAAGGCTCTCAGAAAGCTGAATGTGGGTGTAGATGCGCCTGAGATTGATATCAGTGGTTTTGTGAGGCATAAAGCCAGTTTGATCAGGATCTATGAGGTCTGTGATATGTTGATTAATTCGGGTAGTCAGAATTTTAGTTAGGATTTTTAGGTCGTTATTAAGGAGCGAGATGGGCCTATAAGAGCCACAGTCCAAAGGGTCCTTGTCCGGTTTAGGGATGAGTATGACATGTGCTTGTGAAAAGCTAGGAGGAAGTTCTCCACAGAGCAGGCAGTTATTATATGTTAATTTTAAGTGGGGGGCTAGTATTCGCATAAATCTTTTATAGAACTCAATTGGGATTCCATCAGGACCCGGGGACTTTTGGGGGGGGAAAGAAAGAATGGAGTCTAGGATTTCATCCTCTGTTATCTCTGCATTTAAGCTAGAAGATATTTCACTGTCTAGAGAGGGCAGCTGTATTTTTGCTAATAGTTCAGTGAGATCAGAGGTGGTGCCCTTAAATTGGGAGGAATATAAGTTTTTATAATACTCTTGAAATCTGTTTAGAATAGCCTTAGGGGATGAAAGAATATTACCTGCGTCTGATTTTATTTCAGGGATGTTAGAGTGTTCAAGTGGGTCCCGCGCTATGCTAGCGAGCAATTTACCGTTTTTATCCCCCTTCTCAAAAGTGGTTTGTTGCCATTCCACGAGAGATGTTTTAGTAAGGTCTGTCATGTGTAAATTGAGAGAGCGTTTAGAATGCATCATATCAGAGTATGTAGTGTCATTGGGGGTGTGGGCAAAGTTCTGTGTGGCTTTTTCTTCGTTATCCAACAATGAATTTAGGGCAGTATTAAATTCCTTTCTACAAGCACTAATTTGATTAATATAATCCCCACGTATTGTAGCTTTAAAGGCATCCCAAGTGATTTGAGTGGAAGCTGAGTTTGCATTAATTTCCCAGTATTGATTTATAGCAGAGGTAATTTTTTCAGCGATTTTATCGTCATTTACCCATTTAGGGTTTAACCTCCAGAGTGTTTGGTTAGTGGAGGCCGGTATTGAGCAAGTAATTTCTAATGGAGCGTGATCTGACAGTCCGCTAGGGAGGTACCTGGCTGAGGACACCGAGGATAGGAGCTCATGGTTTCCAAATGCTAGGTCAATACGTGAGGCAGATTTGTGTGTGGCAGAAAAATGAGAAAAGGCAAGTTTCTGAGAGTTCTTCCACCTCCATATCTCTGTAAGAGACAGAGAGTCAGCCCATGCATTAAGATCTATATTGGGAGTACGGGATTTATTGGTAGAGTCCAGGTGAGCTGCTAGGATATCATTGAAGTCCCCAATTACAAGGAGTTTGGCAGGTAGGTATTTCTGTATTTTTAAAGTTATTTCCTCTAGGAGGGTTTGCTGAAGGGGGGGAGGAGCATAGAGACCTACAATACAATAAGCAATGCCACATATGGATAGATGCAAAATAACATATCTACCTTCAGAGTCGGGAAGTGCATGGAGAAATTTGTAGGTAAGAGATTTATTAATTAGTATCGTGACACCTCTAGCGAAAGTGGAGTATATGGAATGAAAAGACCTGTGGACCCAGGGTTTGTTTAGAGACTTAACCAGGGCCCCATCCATGTGTGTTTCCTGGAGTATTAAGATATGCGGCCTATTTTTGGAAAGATATTGAAAAGTCAACGATCTCTTGAAAGGAGAGCGTAGACCTCTAATATTCCAAGAAAGTATTTTTAGGTAAGTCTCCACCGCTGAGCTCTTCTAATCTGGGCCAGTAAATCTCTATGGTCATGTACAGGATTAGGCCATATAGGAATCTCGAAACAGATCCAGCAGTGAGCTAATATTGGATGCGAGAAATATTCAAAAAACAGTATGTTTGAAAGAGACATTCTTGTAACTAAAAAAAAAAGAAAAAACCCCTGCTGCAGTAGTATGAACATCAACACAAACATTTACTACAGCTTATTCCCTAAACCTATAACTGAGGTCTGGATCCCCTCAAGAGACCCAGACAGTGTAGCAATTTGTAGGAGGTTATCCTACACGGGGGGGCGGCAGCAAACAGGAAAGGTGAGTCCGCTACCCAGCCACATCCCTTAATTGGGAGGAAACAATCTTAAACCCTATTTACTATACACAGTCAGAAATATCTGTAGATATATGGTCTTAAAGTATTACACATGTCTACTTCTAAGTGGATAATATGTGTGTCGCCCATATAGAATCATTATTTTCCGGGGGGGGGGGGGGGGGGGGAGAGAGACATAGAGGGGGTGGAGAGAGAACAGGAAGAAAGAAAGCATTTCTCCTTCACCTCTACATGCATGTAGCATATACCCCAAATGAATTTGAACCGGGAGTCAACCCGATTAACCTTGTATCTACTAGTTTCATTATATATGTGTAGGCAGGTAGCATTGCCCGTATGGTATTGACAGAGTGTTTAGTTCTGGGGAGCAGCCAATATGACTTAGAGAATGGGAGAGTACGCATAACATGAATGATCTTTCCTTCTTTTTTATTATCTCTCCCCCCCTCCCCACGGATCACCCCCCTTTCAGTAGCTTCGGGTCGTTTGCATGGATTATAATTGAAGACTTGTTCAAAAGCAGGGAAATGTTGCCCTCTAGTGGCCAGTGAAAGTAATAAACGAGTGTGTAAGCATCTGAGCGCAGAGAAGGTGTATTTATCCGTAATATATCAGCATTAGGTCTCTGAGCATGTAGGTTTCCTAGGGGGCTTAATATGCCAACAGATGTGCTTCTCCCACTTAAGCAAGCTGAGAACAATAAGGGTTAAGAAGCCCCTAAAAGCATTTTGTTTGCATCTACAGGCGACCTCATCTTCTCATACATTTATGTAATAATATTGCTAATTTCTCAGAAGGAACAACAACAAAAAAAAAACAAAAAAAAAAAAACCCATAGGTCTGACCGCTAATTATTCTGTCCAAATAAACCGTTCGCACTTAGTAACTTCTATATGATAAGGCAAACTTAGAACATCATATAACAGATTATATTGGCAGATCATCCTCCTCCCCACCATAGTATACCATAGCCCTGTAACTTAATAAATGCAGTTTGGCATGAATAGATCTTATAATAGGTCGTTATACACACATTATATTCAAGTATAGGTGACAGTAGGTGGCTGCAAGCAAGCTGTCTACCGAGAACCGGCAAAGTATCCCATTAGATAGTTAAGCATTCATATAAAGAGACTGTAGAAGTATGCCATTTCAAATAACACTTCTCTCCCTTCCAGCATTCATAGCCATTACGTTATAGCGTATCAGAAATGATTTGTGGCTCTAGGGGAGGAAAGGTAGCAGAACCACAAATCACAAGTTTGTGCACATACTGTGGGTGGAGTTTCTTGTTCCCGGGCAAAGGATCGAAGAAGAAGGGCGGTGTTACATATATAACAAGCACACAGCTTGAGTTGTGGAGTGAAACCGCCATATTGTCCATCACCTTAACCATCAGCCATGTTCTGTGCGTAAATAAAGTTCCTATTCGTCCATAAGTAGATAACAGACATCCCAGCAAACAGGCATATGTTATTTTGAGGTGGATAAATCAAGCGGAGGTACAGTGCTTGAGCTACAAGTCAGTCCATATGACTAGTAAGGTGGAGGTGATCCCTTCACAGAGTAAAGAGCAAAAGGAGCATACTTATTTTTTAGGAAGGGATTCTATCCACTTCAGAGCCTCAGCCGGAGTTTCAAAAAAAAGAGTCTTATCCCCCTCCTGTACTCTGAGCCTGGCTGGGAACAACATAGCATAGTGGAGTTGTCTCTCACGCAGTTTGTTTTTAACCTGCTGGAAAGAGCTCCGCTGTCGCTGTGTCTCGACTGTATAATCGGGGAAAATCATAAGTTTAGTATTTTGAAAATGTAACTCACCGGCTTTCCTGGAAGCAGATAAAATAGCATCTCGATCCCTAAAATTAAGGATTTTAAGAATTACCGGTCGTGGAAGAGCCCCAGGGAGTTTCTTACGGGTTTCCATGCGGTGGGCCCTTTCTACCACGAAGAATGCAGAGAAGGTAGACTCAGGTAATAACTGCTTGAGGAGGTTTTCAATGAAGGAGACCATGTCTGAGCCCTCTGCTCCCTCAGGAATCCCGAGAATGCGAAGGTTGTTCCTTCGGTTTCTATTCTCTGCATCCACCGCTCTGTTTTCAAGCTGAGTTATTCGTTGCTGCATTCCTGGAATAGCGATGCGGTGAGCTTGAGCTGTGTCTTCCAGGTCAGAGGTGCGCTGTTCAAGTTCCTTTGTTCTGTCCTTGATTTTACCCACGTCGCTGCGGAGAAGCCCGATATTCACTTCCATGCTATCAATCTTCTTAGTAAGTGCCGATTGGCAGGTCTTGATAGCGTCTAAAAGCTCAGCAGAGCTCGGCATGAGAGACTCATCAGCCACGTGTGCAGCCTCCATGCTGTCACCTTCTTTGCCCTGCGTTCCTTTCAGCGGTGGCCGTGGCTGGGATGATGTACCCGCAGGTTCATCCAGATCTTTATGATCCTCCTTTTCTTTATTTCTAGAGCCTTTAGGGGGCATATCGGAGTATGGGTGATATCTACGGGGAGATCTCTGAGGGCGCCCGGGCCCACCTAATTCACCCCAGCCCAACTCAGCAGCCTCAGGATTAAGATCCACCTCTCTCCTACTCTCCAGCGGAGGCACACACCAGGACTCCAGCGTGTGTCCTCGGGTTCAGGGGAAGAAGCACAGAAGAATCTGCAGGTTTAGTGGTGTATTAAGTTCAGTAAGCTGCTACAATGATGAGGCCAGGCAGCGGAGCATCAGAGAGCTTGTCCTGCTATGTCGCCATCTTGGCCACGCCCCTCTTCCATGTTGTTCTTTAAAGTGCTTACTCAATGGTTGTTTCATATTCCCATTTTTAATATTATTTATATGTTCTCCTATTCTGGAGAGAAGTTTCCGCTTTGTCCTGCCAATATATTGTTTTCTGCAACCACATTCAATGATGTAAATTACTCCAGCACTATTGCAGTTCAAGTCACCCTTTATATTAAATTGCTCAAGTGTTACAAACGACTCAAACTTCTGCATTGGTGCACAGTGCTTCGTATTCTCGCAGGGCACACAGAATCCGCACCTCTTAAAGGAGCCATTCTTTTTTCGATTGACCCTTGTCTGTGGTTCATTTACAGTTGGAGCTATTATATTCTTAATGTTATTGGCCTTATTAAAGGTATATTTTGGTCTCTCAGTTAAAATTCCATTCAGAGTTTTATCTTTCAAGAGAATTTCCCAATGTTTTTCCACAATTCTCTTTATGTCATTCGATTGCTGACTATACTGCATTTTTATGCTAGGTAATGGGTATATTTCATTCCCCACCCTGGTTTTTAATAAATCCTCTCGATCATACTGTCTCACCTCATCTGCTGTCTGTTGCACTTTCATACTGTCATATTTTTTCTCCACAAATCTCTCTCTTAGCACCACTGATTGCTCATCATAATCTTCGATTTCGATACAATTGCGCCTTAAGCGCATAAATTGACCTTTTGGGATGTTTGTAAGCCACTTCAACATATGACAACTGTCAAAATAGATAAAGCTATTAGTGTCAACTTTCTTAAAGAAGGTTTTTGTTTTAATCCGTCCTTCATCAATATAAATATTTAGATCCAAAAAATTTACTCTACCTGCACTATATTCACATGTGAATATAGTGCAAGTAGAGTAAATTTTTTGGATCTAAATATTTATATTGATGAAGGACGGATTAAAACAAAAACCTTCTTTAAGAAAGTTGACACTAATAGCTTTATCTATTTTGACAAAAAATGTACTCTACTTGCACTATATTCACATGTGAATATAGTGCAAGTAGAGTTAATTTTTTGGATCTAAATATTTATATTGATGAAGGACGGATTAAAACAAAAACCTTCTTTAAGAAAGTTGACACTAATAGCTTTATCTATTTTGACAGTTGTCATATGTTGAAGTGGCTTACAAACATCCCAAAAGGTCAATTTATGCGCTTAAGGCGCAATTGTACCGAAATCGAAGATGATGAGCAATCAGTGGTGCTAAGAGAGAGATTTGTGGAGAAAAAATATGACAGTATGAAAGTGCAACAGACAGCAGATGAGGTGAGACAGTATGATCGAGAGGATTTATTAAAAACCAGGGTGGGGAATGAAATATACCCATTACCTAGCATAAAAATGCAGTATAGTCAGCAATCGAATGACATAAAGAGAATTGTGGAAAAACATTGGGAAATTCTCTTGAAAGATAAAACTCTGAATGGAATTTTAACTGAGAGACCAAAATATACCTTTAATAAGGCCAATAACATTAAGAATATAATAGCTCCAACTGTAAATGAACCACAGACAAGGGTCAATCGAAAAAAGAATGGCTCCTTTAAGAGGTGCGGATTCTGTGTGCCCTGCAAGAATACGAAGCACTGTGCACCAATGCAGAAGTTTGAGTCGTTTGTAACACTTGAGCAATTTAATATAAAGGGTGACTTGAACTGCAATAGTGCTGGAGTAATTTACATCATTGAATGTGGTTGCAGAAAACAATATATTGGCAGGACAAAGCGGAAACTTCTCTCCAGAATAGGAGAACATATAAATAATATTAAAAATGGGAATATGAAACAACCATTGAGTAAGCACTTTAAAGAACAACATGGAAAGAGCCTTGAAACATTTACATTTTATGCTATACAGACTGTGGAGAGAGACTGGAGGGGTGGCAACTATATTGACAAAATGTCCTGCAAGGAGACTGAATGGATTTACACTATGAATAGTAGGGTCCCGCTGGGACTTAATTCTGACATTGAAATCTATGCATTTTAGTGAAACCGCTGAAGAAATACATTGTATACATGTTGCGGAGAGAGGTGGGTGGAGTCATGCAGTATAAGAGGACACACAGCCAATAGGAACATGCCCTGAAGAAGGTAGGCGTAACCTACTGAAACGCGTAGGCTATTGGCTCTTAGTTGTGGTGACGTCACCCCCGGACTCCGTGTGAAGCAAAGCTTGATAGAGCTGAAAGCCGGAAGTCCGTGTGGAGCCTGTTACTGAATTGATCCAGTGAAGAGTTACCGGCCGGGACTCAAGTGGATTCAATAACGCAGATGCCTGGAGAGTTGTGTGGTCCCTTCTGCTCCTCCTCTCTCTTTTAAGTGACCAGAGACTGTTAACGCCGACTAACATCTGAAACCGTGAGTTTGCCATTGCAGAGTGCAGAAGATTTGCTATGATCAAAGGACTATACGGAAAAGTAAATACATCTATATTTTGCTACCTTGCGGAAGTGCAAGGTATGCAGTGAAGGATCACAGCTTGAGGATTTTATTCAGGATTATATTATTTTATTCTAGCACAACTCTAAAGATTGATGCGCATCAATTAGATAAATCAGTTATATGTAGATCAGTACACGCATTTGATAGTTTACAGTGGAGCATTCTGGGTGACATTCCCTGGGACTTGTGAATGTGGTCAGGTGTGTGGCTGGGAGTGGGGCTGCTGATACATCTTTGCGTGCAGATTTGTGCAATTTTGTGAACAATTTTATTAAAGAGTGCATTTATTTTATATGCAGAGGCGCAGAAGTTTTATTGTATGTTTTTTGATGTATAGTCTGTGGATTCTATATTAACTTGTTGCTGCCATTTTTAACTCTCTGCACTAAGCGCTACAATCTGAATAAGGTTCCTTAAACCAAATTAACCCATCCAGTACTAGACAGAGAACACATTTAACATATATACGTGAACAGTAATCCATACATTAAAGGATCCATACATAAAGACAGGCATGTCACTAACGTATCACACGGTGGCAGCACGATCTGCAGGCATCACTCCCGGGAGGCTTCCCCTAGTGACGGCTCCTGCTAATGACTCATTGAGTCATGGGGAATGACTCATTGAATCGTTAACAGGAGCCGTCACTAGGGGGAGCCTCCCGGGACGAGATGTCTGCAGATCGTGCTGCTGCCGCCGAGTAGGTGAGCAGACATCTCGGCCTCCCGGGACCGAGATGTCTGCAGATCCTGCAGCCGCCGCTGAGTAGGTGAGTGTCTCTGCGCTAACTTTTCATTTACAGGTGTAGCTGACATGCTGGAGGCGGAGGACCACACAGCAGGCCACACAGCGCTGGAATCCATAGAAAGGTGAGTTGCTCTGCAGTTATTGTTACCGGGGGAGAGCTCGACATGGGGGGGGGGGGGGGGCAGAGGACAGGATGGGGACTGGGGAGGCACACACATGGACATGCACAGGAGGGGGCACACACATGGACATGCACAGGAGGGGGC
Organism: Hyperolius riggenbachi; assembly: GCF_040937935.1. Taxonomy (NCBI): domain Eukaryota; kingdom Metazoa; phylum Chordata; class Amphibia; order Anura; family Hyperoliidae; genus Hyperolius; species Hyperolius riggenbachi. Next base: position 319,574,624 of record NC_090646.1, on the reverse strand, counting down.
ACACACAGGAGGACAGGAGGGGGACACAGGGACTGGAGGACCACACAAGGGGAGGTGAAGGGGACACAGGGACTGGAGGACCACACAGGGTGGGTGAAGGGGACACAGAAACACACACAGGTGGACAGAAGTGGACACAAGGGGCCTGGAGGACCACAGAGGGGGGCTGGAGGAGACACACAGGACATGAGGGGACACATGGGGCAAGAGGATCACACAAGGTGGCAGAAAGGGATGCCACACACAGGGGGACAGAAAGGGACACATAGTGGATACAAGAGGACAATGGGGAGAACATGTACTGTACAATATGCTCCTGGAATATGGACGCACCAGGTTTAGTATATACTGTATACATTTTTTCCCCAGATTTTTGCCCTCTAAACCTAGGTGCGTCTTATATTCCAGAGCGTCTTATATTCCGAAAAATACGGTATTTTAAATTTTAAGATTTTCACAAAAGGTCATTTAAGAAAAAAAATTTGAAAAAATTGTCAGTTTTCGGCCATTATAGCTTTAAAATAATACATGCTGCCATAATTAAAACCCACATACAGTATTTTATTTGCCCATTTGTTTGTTATTACACCATTTAAATGATGTCCCTATCACAATGTATGGCACCAATATTTTATTTGGCTATAAAGGTGCATTTTTTCAGTTTTGCGTCCATCTTTATTTACAAGCTTATAATTCAAAAAAATAATATACCCTCTTGACATGCATATTAACCACTTCAGCCTACAGTGTTGTTCACTTTATGCATCTGAGCAACTTTCACCTCCCATTCATTCTCCAATAACTTTAAGAATTATTTTATTCTAAATCCATTTTAACAGGAAGATTAAGAAATAAATGGAAAAAATGCATTATTTCTCAGTTGTTGGCCATTATAGTTTGAAATTAATACATGCTACCGTAATTAAAACCCATGTATTGTATTTTCCCATTTGTCCCGGTTATTACACCATTTAAATTATGTCCCTATCACAATTTATGGCGCTGATATTTTATTTGGAAATAAAGGTGCATTTTTTCAATTTGCGTCCATCAGTATTTACAAGCTAAGAATTAAAAAAATTATGTTAATATACTCTTGACATGCATATTTAAAAAGTTCAGACTCTTAGGTAACTATTTGTTGTTTTTTGTTTAATTGTATTTTTTTTTTTTTATTATTAATGTTATTTGGGTAATTTTTGGTGTGGGAGGTAAACAGCTAATTTTAAATGTAATATAATGTATGTATATAACAAAAAATGTATGTGGGTGTAGTTTTACTATTTGTCCACAAGATGGCCACATTCAAAAAGTCCTGGATGCAACAATCTCTCTTCCAGGAACTAGAAAAAAGGAAAACTTTTTTTATTTCCTTTTTATACGCAGAGCAGAAAGACCGCCGTCGGTTTTTTTCCCCGGGACTTTGATCGATAAATGGGAACTATACTCCCATTCATTGATCTGGTGGCTAACGGCAAGCGTCGGGAGCGCGCCTCAGGCAGCAGCAGCACAATCTGGACGGATATATTCGGCCAGATATGCTTAAGTGGTTAAAAAAAAGTTCAGACCCTTAGGTAACTATTTTTTTATTTTTTTTTAATTGTAAAAATTGAGGTTTTTTTTTTTTTTTTTTTGGTGTGGGACATACACTTTTCCATTTAAAATTAACTGTTTGTCTATTTAAAAAAAAAAAAAAAAAAAGTATGTAGATGTAGTTTTTACTATTTGGCCACAAGCTGGCCTCAGTTCAAATTTTTTTTGGCTTCCTGTAAGCTTACAGGAAGTGAAGAGTGGATGTGTAACAGAACGATCACGGCTTCTCCATAGCAGCTTTCCCATTCATTGATCTCTGGGCTAACGGGCGGCCCTGTGCACCACGGCGGTTGCAGTCCTGCAAACCCCCACGGTTCTGTTTTTTCCATGGACGTAGCTCCTATGTCCAGCATGCATTTTTAGACATAGGAGCTACGTCCTAAAAGCTAACTTAGAGGCACCTCAACAGTAGAATGTTATACATTATTCTGGATACTCAATTTTACGTTAATTATCCTGGTTCTATAATATAACAATAACATTTGTAAAGCGCTTTTCTCCCAAAGACTCCAGAATCCGAAACCCTTCCGAACCACTCTACGACCTCCTAATGCAGGATGGAGGTCACAGAGTGGCTTTCTCGTTCCTTGGCCACGCCCTATGGCGTAACCTCGCGAGAGCCAAGATTTGCAGGGAACAAGTGCACGTTCCCTGAAGTAAACAGCGTGTCCGCGGCGATCAGCCTACTATCCGCGATGGGAGGTGGCAGGCTGTGATTGACAAAAACCCCCAGATAAATGTGTACAGCATTGCGATCTAGCACAGCGCTGTACAGAGGACATCCCTGTCACTTAACTGTCCCTCCTAATGGCTCACAATCTAATCCCTATCATAGGCATATGCCTATAAATATGTAGTGTATGTATCGCAGTCTAGGGCTCTATTAGTGGGAAGAAAAGGAGATAAAAGTGAAGTGTGGAGTTGTGAAAAATGGCCTGATCACTATGGGGGTATAAACTGTAGAAATTTAATTTGTTGGTTGCTATGGGCAACAACACACCTTCGGTTTGGCACCAGTAGCTTAGCTTATAGCTGCACCCAGCGATACAGCCAGAAGATATCTCATCTCAAAAGTGGATTCCAAAACGTCTCAAGCTTTAAGGAATTTATTTGGCAAAACAGATATACAGGTGTTCATCAGCAATCTTATCTTCGTTACATGGTTATTACCTCAGCAAAGCAATCAATCTGTAGTAAATCATCTTAAACGTTTCATGGCATCTTGAACTAGTGCTTATGATTAGCTCAGCCTTTCTCTTACAAACATTCATCAGTATTCTCCCCAGGATTTTTTTCCAGCCTGGTGGCATGAAAAAGTAGCCGGGTGGGGTGGCACGGCACGGGAAAATTTTGGCGGTGTGGAAAATCGTGCACTAATTATTGTTTTTCAAAGCTTAATATGACTTTATTTAAGATTTAACACTTGTACCAGAATATTTGTGTTACATTTATAGGACATCTGAAGCCAGAGGGATATGGGGGCTGCCATATTTACTTCCTTTTAAACAATGGTTGTCCTGCTGATCCTCTGTCTCTAATACTTAAAGCCATAGAACCTGAACAAGTCATGTAGATCAGATGTTTGACTGAAGTCTGATGGAATTTGTCAAGTTCTTGTTTCAGGTGTATGATTCAGACACTACTGTGGCCAAATAGATTGGCAGGATAGCAGGACAACTAGTATTATTTAAAAGGAAATAACTATGGCAGCTACCATATCCCACTCACTTCAGTTGTCCTTTAGTAAGTATCCTATTCGGGATCCTGCAACCCTAACAAAATTTTTAAATAACAATTATGACATAAACCAAGAAGCTGTACTGTTGAAAAAAAAAAAAAACTATGAAAAAAGTACAGTATCATGGGAACACTAATTAAGAAAGTAAAAACCTATTCTTTAAAGCCAACTTACAAATGCAGATGTCTCCACTTAAATGTACAGTGATGTGAAAAACTATTTGCCCCCTTCCTGATTTCTTATTCTTTTGCATGTTTGTCACACTTAAATGTTTCTGCTCATCAAAAACCGTTAACTATTAGTCAAAGATAACATAATTGAACACAAAATGCCGTTTTAAATTATGGTTTTTATTTAGTGAGAAAAAAAGCTCCAAACCTACATGGCCCTGTGTGAAAAAGAAATTGCCCCCTGAACCTAAAAACTGGTTGGGCCACCCTTAGCAGCAATAACTGCAATCAAGCGTTTGCGATAACTTGACACAAGTCTTTTACAGCGCTCTGGAGGAATTTTGGCCCACTCATGTTTGCAGAATTGTTGTAATTTAGCTTTATTTGAGGGTTTTCTGGCATGAACCGCCTTTTTAAGGTCATGCCACAACATCTCAATAGGATTCAGGTCAGGACTTTGATTAGGCCACTCCAAAGTCTTATTTTTGTTTTTCTTCAGCCATTCAGAGGTGGATTTGCTGGTGTGTTTTGGGTCACTGTCCTGCTGCAGCACCCAAGATCGCTTCAGCTTGAGTTGACAAACAGATGGCCGGACATTCTCCTTCAGGATTTTTTTGGTAGACCGTAGAATTCATGGTTCCATCTATCACAGCAAGCCTTCCAGGTCCTGAAGCAGCAAAACAACCCCAGACCATCACACTACCACCACCATATTTTACTGTTGGTATGATGTTCTTTTGCTGAAATGCTGTGTTACTTCTACGCCAGATGTAACGGGACACGCACCTTCCAAAAAGTTCAACTTTTGTCTCGCCGGTCCACAAGGTATTTTCCCAAAAGTCTTGGCAATCATTAAATGTTTTTTAGCAAAATTGAGACGAGCTTTAATGTTCTTTTTGCTTAAAAGTGGTTTGCGCCTTGGATATCTGCCATGCAGGCCGTTTTTGCCCAGTCTTTCTTATGGTGGAGTCGTGAACACTGACCTTAATTGAGGCAAGTGAGACCTGCAGTTCTTTAGATGTTGTCCTGCGGTCTTTAGTGGCCTCTCGGATGAGTTTTCTCTGCTCTCTTGGGGTAATTTTGGTCGGCCAGCTACTCCTGGGAAGGTTCATCACTGTTCCATGTTTTTGCCAGTGGCTGGATGGTGTAATGGTTAAGGGCTCTGCCTCTGACACAGGAGACCTGGGTTCAAATCTCGGCTCTGCCTGTTCAGTAAGCCAGCACCTATTTCAGTAAGGAGTTCCTTGGGCAAGTCTCCTTAACACTGCTACTGCCTACTGAGTGCTCTCTAGTGGCTGCCTCACAAGCGCTTTGAGTCCGACAGGAGAAAGGCGCTATACAAATACTGCCATTATTATTATATTTGTGGATAATGGCTTTCACTGTGGTTCGCTGGAGTCCCACAGCTTTATAAATGGCTTTATAACCTTTACCAGACTGATAGATCTCAATTACTTTTGTTCTCATTTGTTCCTGAATTTCTTTGGATCTTGGCATGATGTCTAGCTTTTGAGGTGCTTTTGGTCTACTTCTCTGTGTCAGATAGCTCCTATTTAAGTGATTTCTTGATTGAAGCAGGTGTGGCAGTAATCAGGCCTAGGGGTGACTACAGAAATTGAACTCAGGTGTGATAAACCACAGTTATTTTTTAACAAGGGGGGCAATCACTTTTTCACACAGGGCCATGTAGATTTGGAGTTTTTTTTTATCTCACTAAATAATAAAAAACATCATTTAAAACTGCATTTTGTGTTTAATTATGTTATCTTTGACTAATAGTAAACGGTTTTTGATGAGCAGAAACATTTAAAGGAATAAAGGCAAAAATAAAAAATTAGTTTTACTCACCCGGGGCATCCCTCAGCCCCCTGAAGCTGGATGGTGCCCTCGCAGCCCCGCTCCGATTATCCTGTCCCCGCCGGCGGCTACTTCCGGGTTCGGCGACAGCCGCCGACAGGCTGGGAACGCGGCTGATTCTCCGCGTTCCCAGCTGCTATATCACCCTCTATGCTGCTATAGCGTATATATATACGCTATAGCAGCATAGAGGGTGATATAGCGGCTGGGAATGCGGAGAATCAGCCGCGTTCCCAGCCTGTCGGCGGCTGTCGCCGAACCCGGAAGTAGCCGCCGGCGGGGACAGGACGATCGGAGTGGGGCTGCGAGGGCACCATCCAGCTTCAGGGGGCTGAGGGATGCCCCGGGTGAGTAAAACTCATTTTTTATTTTTGCCTTAAGTATGCCTTTAAGTGTGACAAACATGCAAAAGAATAAGAAATCAGGAAGGGGCAAATGGTTTTTCACATCACTGTATATTCTTCTTTTCTTCCTAGAGGCCCAGTTGTCTGCAGCTTTCCCATAGTCCAAGTCCCCAGGATCTGGGCCCTCCAATTAATTTAATTTCTCAAGCATGTCTTGATTCTTTTCAGGGCAGAAAACCCCCTTTCACATTCAGCTGTGCTAACTGGGATCACTAGCCCAATGTGAGCTAGATTGACTAAATTTGAAAACGATTCTTTGAGCTCTGATGTCGTTGCCATTTTCAGTAAAATTTGTTTTGGTTTAAAGTTTTTGTATGATGTACTTCTGATCGTTTTTGATGCAACTGCCCATTCTTGTTACCATTTTTGGAGTAATGATCAAAAAGAATTTCAGCAGACTCACTTGTATCAGGATTTTCTGTATTGAAGACTTTTGAAAAGCTAGAAATAAATGGCATGTCAGGGAATCTTGCTTCTAGGTGCTTTACAACAGTCTCTAAGTATTTGTCATGTAGTTTTGAATGACATTACATCACTCTGTGCATAAACAATGCGGAGATCTGACCATTCTTCTGCAAGACAAAGATGAAGGCTTTGAAAGTATCTCCCAGGAATGTCTTAAATCCATAATGGACAATTTTGTTGCAAGCAAAATTGGCTCAACTTAGGTAAGATTAACAATCTTGCCTTTGCCACGCCTTAGATAAGTTAGACAATATTAGTAAAACGTCTGAAAGCATCATTAGAGAAGAAGCAAAGTTATAAATGTTTTCATAAATCTACTTAAGCCTTCAGCTGTGCTGTCATTTCGTTCAGTGGCTTCTTTCCAGCGCAGCTATGACACTGATCATACACATTCGTAGTGACTGTATTGCAGAGTCATGAGACAGCCTTCTAGTGTCACTGGCCATTTTCAGCTTAATTTGGGGAATGTTAATAATAAAACAAAATATCCCTTTACTGAACCAAGATAAAACTTAACTTTTAATGCATCGTAAAATAAAAGGTCTGACTGGTGCTATATACATATACTTGCAAGTAATGCAGAGCCTGCTATATCAGTAAGTAATGAATAACAATAGTTACAAATATAGCCTATAGGCTCATGACATAGTAGCAACCAAACGAATATGGCAGAACGTCTCTCAACCACTCCCTCCAGTCCATCATCCATCACCACACCTCCTAAGAGATGGCTCATCATTGGTCGATAATGATGTCCATCATAAATCCACCAATCATCACTGAGCTATATATGGTCCCATAGGTAAAATAAAACCCCCTTGCATAATCGGTACAGTCCCCAAAACAGGTTCTATAGGAGATGTCATTGAATAAATGTACAGGCTCTAAACAGAATGCTCTGTACATTACCTTCTATCTACGGCGAGACAGAAGCCGAGCTCCGTAAATCCCATCTTCTGATTAGTCAGAGGCCGTCATCAGACTCTTGGATGCCTCAGCAATGCGCAGCGGCGGGACCCGGCGAATGGCTACTTCCGCATACTGCAAGATGAGGCGCATACGTCATTGCCCACACCTGGAAGGAGAATATTAATGCTCCCCAAGCGGCGCATATCGGAGAGCGTCACCATGGCAACGTTCCTGTTGGTAAACATCAGTAGAGCAGCGCATGTTGGAAAAAACATATTTCATCCCTCAACACACATCAACAGTGCCTGTAAATAGGGGAATAAGCCACCCAGGGGGCTGAAAACCTCACAATAAAGGATGTCCATAATAGTGGGACTATATGCCCAATGTATATACAATATATATGAGATACTTATATATTCAGACACAAGCATCTATAAAGGGGGTACCCAACAATCAGATAACTATAAGAAGGATGTGGAACAGTAAATCAATAGGAAGAATCAGAAGTATATAAGAGTTAATAATGATACTATGGGAGATGAAATAAATAGTCTGTAAACACACAGAAAACAAAACATACACATATTAATGAATTCTAGCCAGCAGCTCATAAAAATGGAGAAAAGGTAAAACCCTCATTTAACCACTTCCCGACCGCCGTATAGACAATTGGCGGCCAGGAAGTGGACCCCGCAAGGACCGCCGTATTGACAAATGGCGGTGGTCCTTTTACGGGCATGGGCGGCGCGATTGCGTCATTCGTGACGCGATAGGCCGCCGGGGACTGGCTCCGCCCACCTCGCGCTGTAACCCGCCGGCCGTTCGGAAGCGCCGGCGGGTTACTAGCACCCGGATCGCCGCATACAAAGTGTATAATAATTTTGTAATGTTTACAAAGTGTATTATACAGGCTGCCTCCTGCCCTGGTGGTCCCAATGTCCAAGGGACCACCAGGGCAGGCTGCAGCCACCCTATGTCGCACCCAAGCACACTGATTTCCCCCCCCCCTGCCCCATATCGCCCACAGCACCCCTTAGACCAACCCCCCTGCCCACCCCCCAGACCCCTGTTTGCACCCAATCACCCCCCTAATCACCCATCAATCACTCCCTGTCACTATCTGTCAACGCTATTTTTTGTATCCCCGCCCTCCCCCGCCACCTCCTGATCACCCCCACCCCTCAGATTCTCCCCAGACCCCCCCCCCCCTGTGTACTGTATGCATATATCCCCCTGATCACCTGTCAATCACCCCCTGTCACTGCCACCCATCAATCAGCCCCTAACCTTGCGGGCAATCTGATCACCCACCCACACCAACAGATCGCCCGCAGATCCGACGTCATATCACCTCCCAAGTGCAGTGTTTACATCTGTTCTCTACCCTAAACACCCACTAATTACCCATCAATCACCCCCTATCACCACCTGTCACTGTTACCCATCAGATCAGACCCTAATCTGCCCCTTGCGGGCACCCAATCACCCGCCTACACGCTCAGATTGTCCTCAGACCCCCCCCCCCCTTATCAATTCGCCAGTGCAATATTTACATCTGTTCTTCCCTGTAATAACTCACTAATCACCTGTCAATCACCCATCAATCACCCCCTGTCCCTGCCACCCATCAATCAGCCCCTAACCTGCCCCTTGCAGGCGATCTGATCACCCACACACACCAATAGATCGCCCGCAGATCCGACGTCCGATCACCTCCCAAGTGCAGTGTTTACATCTGTTCTCTACCCTAAACACCCACTAATTACCCATCACTCACCCCCTGTCACTGCTACCTATCAGATTAGACCCCTATCTGCCCCTAGGGCACTCAATCATCCGCCCACACCCTCAGAACGCCCTCAGACCCCAGCCCTGATCACCTCGCCAGTGCATTGCTTGCATCTATTTCCCCCTCTAATCACACCTTGAGACACCCATCAATCACCTCCTGTCACCCCCTAGCACACCTACCCATCAGATCAGGCCCTAATTTGCCCCGTGTGGGCTCCTGATCACGCGGCCAAACCCTCAGATCCCCCTCAGACCCCCTTCCGATCACCTCCCCAGTGCATTGATTGCATCTATTTTTCCCTCTAACCACCCCCTGAGACACCCATCAATCACCTCCTGTCACCCCCCTAGCACTCCTATCCATCAGATCAGGCCCAATACAACCTGTCATCTAAAAGGCTACCCTGCTTATGACCGGTTCCACAAAATTCGCCCCCTCATAGACCACCTGTCATCAAAATGTGCAGATGCTTATACCCCTGAACAGTCATTTTGAGACATTTGGTTTCCAGACTACTCACGGTTTCGGGCCCGTAAAATGCCAGGGCGGTATAGGAACCCCACAAAGTGACCCCATTTTAGAAAAGACACCCCAATGTATTCTGTTAGGTGTATGACGAGTTCATAGAAGATTTTATTTTTTGTCAAAAGTTAGCGGAAAATGATTTTTATTTTTTTTTCACAAAGTGTCATTTTTCACTAACTTGTGACAAAAAAATAAAATCTTCTATGAACTCGCCATACACCTAACGGAATACCTTGGGGTGTCTTCTTTCTAAAATGGGGTCACTTGTGGGGTTCCTATACTCCCCTGGCATTTTAGGGGCCCTAAACCGTGAGGAGTAGTCTTGAAACAAAATGCCTCAAAATGACCTGTGAATAGGACGTTGGGCCCCTTAGCGCACCTAGGCTGCAAAAAAGTGTCACACGTGGTACCGCCGTACTCAGGAAAAGTAGTATAATGTGTTTTGGGGTGTATTTTTACACATACCCATGCTGGGTGGGAGAAATCTCTCTGTAAATGGACAATTGTGTGTAAAAAAAAATCAAACAATTGTCATTTACAGAGATCTTTCTCCCACCCAGCATGGGTATGTGTAAAAAATACACCCCCAAAACACATTATACTACTTCTCCTGAATACGGCGGTGCCACATGTGTGGCACTTTTTTGCAGCCTAGGTGCGCTAGGGGCCCAACGTCCTATTCACAGGTCATTTTGAGGCATTTGGTTTCAAGACTACTCACGGTTTAGGGCCCCTAAAATGCCAGGGCAGTATAGGAACCCCACAAGTGAACCCATTTTAGAAAGAAGACACCCCAAGGTATTCCGTTAGGTGTATGGCGAGTTCATAGATTTTATTTTTTGTCGCAAGTTAGTGAAAAATTACACTTTGTGAAAAAAACAATTAAAATCAATTTCCACTAACATGTGACAAAAAATAAAATCTTCTATGAACTCACCATACTCCTAACGGAATACCTTGGGGTGTCTTCTTTCTAAAATGGGGTGTTAGTGGGGTTCCTATACTGCCCTGGCATTTTAGGGGCCCTAAACCGTGAAGAGTAGTCTTGAAACAAAAATGACCTGTGAAATCCTAAAGGTACTCATTGGACTTTGGGCCCCTTAGCGCAGTTAGGGTGCAAAAAAGTGCCACACATGTGGTATCGCCGTACTCAGGAGAAGTAGTATAATGTGTTTTAGGGCTTATTTTTACACATACCCATGCTGAGTGGGAGAAATCTCTGTAAATGGACAATTGTGTGTAAAAAAAAAAAAAATCAAACAATTGTCATTTACAGAGATATTTTTCCCACCCAGCATGGGTATGTGTAAAATACACCCCAAAACACATTATACTACTTCTCCTGAGTACGGCAATACCACATGTGACACTTTTTTGCAGCCTAACTGCGCTAAGGGGCCCAAAGTCCAATGAGCACCTTTAGGCTTTACAGGGGTGCTTACAATTTAGCACCCCCCAAAATGTCAAGATAGTAAACACACCCCACAGATGACCCCATTTTGGAAAGTAGACACTTCAAGGTATTCAGAGAGGGGCATGGTGAGTCAGTGGCAGATATCATTTTTTTTTTTTGTCGCAAGTTAGAAGAAATGGAAACTTTTTTTTTTTTTGTCACAAAGTGTCATTTTCCGCTTACTTGTGACAAAAACAATCTTCTATGAACTCACTATGCCTCTCAGTGAATACTTTGGGATGTCTTCTTTCCAAAATGGGGTCATTTGGGGGGTATTTATACTATCCTGGAATTCTAGCCCCTCATGAAACATGACAGGGGGTCAGAAAAGTCAGAGATGCTGGAAAATGGGAAAATTCACTTTTTGCACCATAGTTTGTAAACTCTAACTTTTACCCAAACCAATAAATATAGGCTGAATGAGGTTTTTTTTTTATCAAAAACATGTTTGTCCACATTTTTCGTGCTGCATGTATACAGAAATTTTACTTTATTTGAAAAATGTCAGCACAGAAAGTTAAAATCATTTTTTTGCCAAAATTCATGTCTTTTTTGATGAATATAATAAAAAGTAAAAATCGCAGCAGCAATCAAATAGCACCAAAAGAAAGCTTTATTAGTGACAAGAAAAGGAGCCAAAATTCTTTTAGGTGGTAGGTTGTATGAGCGAGCAATAAACCGTGAAAGCTGCAGTGGTCTGAATGGAAAAAATGTGCCTGGTCCTTAAGTGGTTAAACCATCTGGGCTTAAAGTGCCCAGTCTGTAGATCCATCTTGATTCCAGTTGTCTTAACGTTTAGTCTAGGTTCCCCCCTAGGGGTCCTAGATGCCATTCTTGGATCACCCAATATCTAAAAGAGTTTATATCCCCCTCATGTTTCTCATGAAAGTGGCGGGCTACAGAGGTATTCCTCTTGTGCTTAATATCCCCCAGATGTTCGAGGAATCCTCGTTTTGACTGCTCTGGTGGTTTCACCAATATACATGAGGGGGCATGGGCATTGGATTGCATATATAACCCCTTCGGTGTCACAGTTAAAAAAAATCAAGCAGGTCGAATTTCCAACCATTTTTGGGTGCAGTGAAATCACATTTTAATACAAGGGGGCAGATCTTACATTTGCCACATTTGTGCATGCCATTCAATTTGTGATCCAACCAAGTATTTTTCTTATATTTATCTGCCTGTTTAACGGTTTTTGCTGGCAAAAAAGGATGCACTAGAGCGGGGGTGCCCAATAGGTCGATCGCGATCTACCGATAGATCGCGACCGCCTATTTGGTAGATCGCGGCCTCTTGGCCGCGTCCCATCACAATTTGCGGCCGGCAGCTTTCCTATCATATTTTGCTGCCAGCCGCCGGCCAATAGGAAGCGGGGAAGAGAGAGGAGGCGCGGCTGAAGAGGCCATGACGCAACGTCATGGCTGGCTGGCGGCGCCGGGCACACGCGCACACGCTGGACGGTGGCTGCACAGGACGCAGGCTCCTACTGCACATGCGGGGCTGAACAACGTGAGGGGCTGCAGTAGCTGACGCTACACCGGAGCGCTCCGAGTCCAAGAGGGGAGACCAGACATCGCCGCTGGAGAGAGGTAAGTGATTGAGCACCCATCCTACCTACGCTAATGGCACCTATCCCTACCTACCTACGCTAGAGGCACCTATCCCCACCTACCTACCTATGCAAAGGGACCCACCCCCACCTACCTACCTATGCTAAAGGGACCCACCCCCACCTACTTACCTATACTAAAGGGACCCATCCCCCACCTACCTATACTAAAGGGGGACATCCCCACCTACCTATGCTAAAGGGACCCATCCCCACCTACCTATGCTAAAGGCACCCATCCCCACCTACCTATGCTAAAAGCACCTATCCCCACCTACCTATGCTAAAGGGACCCACCCCCACCTACCTATACTAAAGGGACCCATCCCCACCTACCTATGCTAATGGCACCCATCCCCACCTACCTATGCTAAAGGGACCCATCCCCACCTACCTATGCTAAAGGGACCCACCCCCACCTACCTATGCTAAAGGGACCCACCCCCACCTACCTATGCTAAAGGGACCCACCCCCACCTACCTATGCTAAAGGGACCCACCCCCACCTACCTATGCTAAAGGGACCCACCCCCACCTACCTATGCTAAAGGGACCCACCCCCACCTACCTATGCTAAAGGGACCCATCCCCACCTACCTATGCTAAAGGGACCCATCCCCACCTACCTATGCTAAAGGGACCCATCCCCACCTACCTATGCTAAAGGGACCCATCCCCACCTACCTATGCTAAAGGGACCCATCCCCACCTACCTATGCTCAAGGGACCCATCCCCACCTACCTATGCTCAAGGGACCCATCCCCACCTACCTATGCTCAAGGGACCCATCCCCACCTACCTATGCTCAAGGGACCCATCCCCACCTACCTATGCTCAAGGGACCCATCCCCACCTACCTATGCTCAAGGGACCCATCCCCACCTACCTATGCTCAAGGGACCCATCCCCACCTACCTATGCTCAAGGGACCCATCCCCACCTACCTATGCTCAAGGGACCCACCCCCACCTACCTATGCTAAAGGGACCCACCCCCACCTACCTATGCTAAAGGGACCCACCCCCACCTACCTATGCTCAAGGGACCCACCCCCACCTACCTATGCTCAAGGGACCCACCCCCACCTACCTATGCTCAAGGGACCCACCCCCACCTACCTATGCTCAAGGGACCCACCCCCACCTACCTATGCTCAAGGGACCCACCCCCACCTACCTATGCTCAAGGGACCCATCCCCACCTACCTATGCTCAAGGGACCCATCCCCACCTACCTATGCTCAAGGGACCCATCCCCACCTACCTATGCTCAAGGGACCCATCCCCACCTACCTATGCTCAAGGGACCCATCCCCACCTACCTATGCTCAAGGGACCCATCCCCACCTACCTATGCTCAAGGGACCCATCCCCACCTACCTATGTTAAAGGGACCCATCCCCACCTACCTATGCTAAAGGGACCCATCCCCACCTACCTATGCTAAAGGGACCCATCCCCACCTACCTATGCTAAAGGGACCCATCCCCACCTACCTATGCTAAAGGGACCCATCCCCACCTACCTATGCTAAAGGGACCCATCCCCACCTACCTATGCTAAAGGGACCCATCCCCACCTACCTATGCTAAAGGGACCCATCCCCACCTACCTTTGCTAAAGGGACCCATCCCCACCTACCTTTGCTGAAGGAACCTATACTTAGCTACCTATACTGGAGGCACTTGTACCTGGGGGCTATTCGTGACGGGGGGGGGGGGGGGGTGTCTGCAACACTTTAAATGTTGGTAGATCTCCTGGACTTGGCAAATTTTAAAGTAGCTCGCGAGCCGAAAAAGTGTGGGCACCCCTGCACTAGAGAATCCCCTAAGTTTCTACCTCTCCTGTATGTAATTTGTGGAGTCGGAGGGATAAATTTCCTAAGATCCCGATCCAATTGAAGAATAGGCCAGTGTGTACCAATAATTTTCTTAATAGGCGATTGCTTCGTATAGGTTCTAATGATCCTTGTTACACCAGAATTCGATTCTGGCTTCTCCTTTGGACGTAAAAGTTCCGTTCTCTCCATTGACCTTGCCCTGAATTATGCGTCCTCCCAATACTTTTTCGGGGTACCCCCTATCCCTGAATCTTTTATGTAAGTTTTTACATTCATTATCAAATTCTATCAGGTCAGAACAGTTTCTCCGTGCTCGGAAGAATTGACCCTTCGGTATACCCCGTTTCAGGGGGACCGGATGATGACTGTCCCAAGCCAATAGTGAGTTAGTGGCAGTGGGTTTTCGAAAGATGCTCGTATCAAGGCCATCGTGTTGTTCTTTACAATGTGTACATCCAGAAAATCAATGGAGGTGGAGCTAATCTCGTGGGTCAAGAACATGCCAATGTTGTTGTTGTTCAATTCACCCACAAATTCGAGAAACATGTTTCTGGGGCCGTCCCACAGCATGAACACGTCATCTATGAAACGACCCCAGAACAAAATGTGTGAAGCGTACACTGCCAAATCTTCGCCAAAGACTGTCACATTCTTCCACCAGCCTAGGAAGAGGTTGGCATATATGAGGGGGCACACGCCGTCCCCATAGCACAACCTTGTTTCTGTAGAAAGTACTGGTGAAGAGTGTAAAGATTTTAAACTTAATAATAGTTAACAGTTTTTGATGAACAGAAACATTTAAGTGTGACAAACATGCAAAAGAATAAGAAATCAGGAAGGAGGCAAATAGTTTTTCCTATCACTGTATAAGATGCATACAGTGTGAAAGGAGCCTGACCCAAGTAAAATGAAAATAAGTGCTGCTTATTAGCGTATATCCTCATCAATTCCTTAAAAGGAGCATAAAAAATGAATACCAGTGGATATGGGTAGCACGGTTGCATAGTGGTTAGCGCTCTCGCCTTGCAGCGCTGGGTCCCCGGTTCGAATCCCAGCTAGGTCAACATCTGCAAGGAGTTTGTAGGTTCTCCCCGTGTCTGTGTGGGTTTCCTCCGGGCACTCTGGTTTCCTCCCACATCCCAAAAACATACAGATAGGTTAATTGACTTCACTCTAAAATTGGCCCTAGACTACAATACATACACATAGGACATATGACTATGGTAGGGACTAGATTGTGAGCTCCTCTGAGGGACAGTTAGTGACAAGACAATATATATTATGTACAGCGCTGCAGAAGATGTCAGCGCTATATAAATACTAAATAATAATAATATAAAAAAACCCACATACAGCATAATCTCGTTATAGTAAACTGTGATATAGTACACAGTCGGATATAGTAAACAAAGTATCCAGGTCCTGGCCAAGCCCCATTATAAGTTTATGGGAGTAACACCTGGTATAGTAAAGCCTGATATAATAGAACTTCTGTTATAGTAAACCTGTTTTTTGGCCCCTGCGGCTACAGTGGAAAGTGGACGGGAACGTGTCATACGTCAGTCGGAGACCCATGAGTTGTGGCCAGGCTGGCAGCCACTTGTAGCCTGCTCACTATATGCAAACTACTCTGGGGCTGCACGTTACTCAAAAGCACCAGCCAGTGAGACCTATGCTTCCTGTGTAAGCTGCTGCCTGATTACTGAGGGAATTGCCTAAGATCTGTGACTTGCTTGTGCATGTCTGCAATGCTACAGTATACAGACCACACAGAAATATGGACGGAGAAGCACACTATCAGTACTATATCTACATTAACTGGTGAGAGACCTATGCTTCCTGAGCAAGCTGTTGCATGATTATTGCGTGCAAATCCCTGCATATTAAACCCTGTGCATTTTGATCTAGCTTAGACAGTCTGTGCTCGCTTGCTGAAGCATTCCAAAGAAAAAAATTACTCCCAATTATTATGACTTAAGTACTACACTAAACTTTGTGCTTGAGTATGGCAATTTCTGATGTAAACTTCTGATACTTTTTCCGGTCCCTTGGAGTTTACTATAAAGGGATTCTACTATACTTGCCTGTGGAGAGGGAAGGCTCTGGGTCCTATAGATACTTTCCGCTCCTCTCACGGTCCCGATGTTGTCACCCCCGCACATGCGATTTGTTCAACTGAACACAGATCTGAGTCTCTTTGGATGGCTTCAGGAGCCTGAGTGCTTCCAAAGATAGGTGGCTCAGTACTGCGTATGTGTGAGCGCTCTCACGCATGTGCAGTACAGAGGCCCCTGTCTTCAGGAGCAATCGGGATTTTAACAGGGGTGACAGCGTTGGAACAAGAGGAATGGGAAGGCTCTATTGGATCTATTGCCTTCCTTCTCTATAGGTAAGTTAGTATCTGACTTTAAAGAAAAAAAAACTGGCTGTATAGTCCACGCCACTGTCACTTTTCATTCCGTACCTTCACCAAGGGACACACCACACCGTACAACCTGTAGCTGACCCAAATCCCTTTGAGATGGACAACATCCACTGACATTATTAAGTGACCACAGCCAACATACCCGACGATGCATGTTCACCTTGCCCCCATGATAGCTAGTAGTGTGGGGTGTCCGTATAGGATGAGGAGTGGTAGTGGCTAAAGAACTCTCAGGTTTTATACTTTCCTGGGGCTTTCTTTAGACCCCTTGAGGCTGCTACAAATCTCTGAAATGTCAGGACATCTGTAAGCGGCTGGGACTTCTCGTCTTCTTCTCCTAGTCGAGAATTTGAGCAGTAATATTACGGTGGCCATACATCAGGCGACCATCATTCCGATTTGATTGTTCTAATAGAATCAGATGAAAATACGGTCCGCCAAGTGCATGCCCAATTGAGGATGCGACCCATAGGCCACATGGATCGGTCCGACATGCCGCAAGTTGTAGGGCCGACTTGCTTGATCGGGTGCGGGACTGTAATGTTGAGTGATATCGTGCTGACCAACGAACGGAATGAAACCCCTGACGCTGTCCCCCTTAATGTGCAATGTGCCCCCAGTCGGTCTGGATAGAAAAAAGAGAGAAGAAAAACAAACAAAAAAAAAACAAAAAGGAGGGGAAGGCGTCCGCCTGGACATAGGAGCTGCCACCCCAAAAAATCCAAACCCACCAGCTCGTATGCCCAGGCAATCCTGATTTATTCATCCACATTGATCGATGTGAATGGAGAAATCATTGCTTGAGTTCTTTTTTGATACAAAGTGCTTGCCAAAGCATATGAACCCCAACACCACTCCTTGGCCCATATGCCTCAGCAAACGTATCGTTTTTACTGTGGAGGAGAAATCTCGTCCTACACCGCTGCATGCACCGATTTTGTGTAACCTGACAGAAGCGCAATGCTTCTGTCAGGATGCACCATCAGTGCTGCAGCTGATTGGTCGGTTGGAAAAAAAGAGAAGGAAAAAAAAAAAGCAAGCAAGCAGCAAAGCACTTTAATAACATTAACTTTTTAAACTTTATTAAATATGTTCAAACCAAACAATAACATTGGTAACCAAATATTAACTTTTTTGCTTACCTGTTTTTTTTGTTTTTTTGTTTTTTACTTGCGAGCTGAGGATAAACTTCTCCTCCCCCATGGGTCAATGTGCAAAGTGCAAATCGCACAGATATGTGGCGAAGTACATTATGCATTCTGTCCCAAGTGAAAGGAGAGGTTTCTGGCAGGCCAGTGTATTTGGATCTCTCAAAACCTGATGTTTGGGTTCACACTGCATACTGGCCTATCCGGTCGGTCGAGCCCGCCGCACCATCTCGCCCAAAATAGATCTTCAGGGAATACCACAAGAGTAGCATTCAGCCTAGTAATTAACTGCGTCGCCGTAGACTAACATGACTTCCGGGCCGACCCAAATTGCTGCAGAAACCACGCAGTAACGTAGGCATGCACTAGCGTTAAGTCAAGCACTTCCGGCGTAGGGGGGGGGGGGGCGCAAAGTGTGACTTTTGCTAGGCAATTTGCCCTAACGCATCGCACCAGTGTGAAATAGCACTGAGAGACCCTTGTGCGCCTACTGCTGTGTCTGTAGTTCCCTAGGTTCTAAAAGTGTGCCTTCTCGTGGTATCTCTCATAACACTCCCCTAGGCATAGGCCAGGCTGGTCAGGACAGGAGGGACAGTAAACGGGGGTATCACGCCTTATTCCAGCCCTGCTGCAGACACGACATCTTTTTCTGGGGTTGCGTTGAGTTGGAGTACTGGGAATCGGGTAGGCGTAATGCCTTCCATGCAGCCGGCTAGTTGCATTTGGGGGTTGGGCTCTGGCACCTTCTGGATACAGGAGTGCCGAAACGATCTCTTCCTGGAATTGAAGGAAAGATCCAGTTCTCCCAGCCTTACTGTAGAGAACAAAGCTGTTGTACGTCGCCAATTGAATTAAATACACAGACACTTTCTTATACCAGCGTCTGGTTTTCCGGGAAATTAAATAGGGCCCTAACATCTGGTCATTGAAGTCCACCCCTCCCATGTTGGCATTATAGTTGTGGATGGCGAGGGGCTTTTCAATAACCTCTGTTGCCCGTGTAATTTGTACTGTCGTGTCTGTGTGAATAGTAGACAGAAGGTAAACGTCCCTCTTGTCCTTCCATTTCACCGAGAGCAAGTCATCAGTACACAAGGCGGCCCTCTCCCCCCGTTGAAGTCTGGTGTTAACGAGCCGTTGGGGGAAGCCCCGGCGACTAGGCCGCACGGTGCCACAGCATCGGATTCCTTCTAACTTTAAGTGCTGAAAGAGGGCCACACTTGTGTAAAAGTTGTCCACATAAAGATGGTACCCCATATGGAACAAGGGTGACACCAAGTCCCACACAATCTTTCCACTGCTCCCCAGGTAGTCAGGACATCCGACCGGCTCCAATTTTGAGTCTTTTCCCTCATAGACCCTAAAACGAGATGTATAGCCTGTGGCCCTATCAGAGCTTATACAGTTTCACCCCATACCGGGCGCGCTTGCTTGGGATGTACTGTTTGATGCCAAGGCGCCCGGTAAAATGTACGAGGGACTCGTCTACACAGATGTTCTGTTCAGGGGTATAAGCATCTGCAAATGTGGATGACAGGTGGTCTATGAGGGGCCGAATTTTGTGGAGCCGGTCATAAGCTGGGTGGTCTCTTGCATGACAGGTGTCGTTGTCATTGAAATGCAGGAAGCGCAGGATGATCTCAAATCGCGCCCTGGACATTGCAGCAGAGAACACGGGCATGTTATGTATTGGGCGTGTAGACCAATAAGAGCGCAATACATTTTTTTTGTAATACCCATGTTGAGGAGAAGGCCCCAAAAAATTTTAAGTTCGGATACTTGGGAGTAGTTTCCACCGAAAAGGCTGGGCTTGGCAGCTTGTCGGATTGGCGGTTATAAATTGTGTGGCATAACGGTTGGTCTCATCCACAATTAAGTCAAGGAGATCCTGGGTGAGGAACAGTTCAAAAAAAGCCTAGGGCCGATCCTAGTTCAACTGTCTCCACCTGGACTCCAGACTGGGCGGTGAAAGGAGGCAGTACGGGTGCGGCGGGATCAGGGGAATGCCAATCAGGGTTTGCCCGCACCTCTGGAAAACTAATGGGAGTACGGGCCTGTCTACTTGGTGGCTGCGAATCTGGTCTTAATTCACGTACCACCGAACCAGTTTCTACTTCCGGGCTGGTGTTCGCCACTTCACCAGGGTCTTCTACGGAAGTACTGGTGTTGAGAGGTCCAGGAGATGCTGCGCTGCTGGTGCATGCCTCACCAAGAAAAATCAGATCAGCGCCAGCATCACTCTGCTGCCCTTGAGACTGATCTTCCGCCACCTGCAGTCCAGTGACATGGGGTGTGGTACGCCTGGCTCTAGCCGGGACCTCAACCTCGTCATCGGAACTATCGGTCAGAGAGCCACTGCTGTCTACAGGATCGTACTCTGGACCAGAAGATTCGTCGAATAACTCGACCCAATCATCCTCATCCGACTGGTCCATGTACCTGTAGATGTCTTCATCGGAATACCCCTTTCTTGTCATGGTGGACTGCTAAATTTAGGGGGTATTCCTCTGAGACTACCCAGAAAAAAAGAGCACCTACCTAGCAAAAGGGAGTATTTGAGAGGTAGAAAGCTGTGGTCACTGAGTTTTGATTTAAAAAAAAAAAAAAAAATCAAAACGGATTACAGTGCCACAGCTAGTGTACAGTGTTTTTTGCAGTGATCAGAAAAAATAAATTTCTGTCACTGCGGTGGGGCGGGCTGAACGCAGTGCAGGCAAACGATCAGGTCTGATCGGGCAAACACTGCGTTTTTTTGTGGATCCTAGTGACCCTAATATAGATCTGACTGTGATCACTAATGATCACTTACAGATACTATATAGTACCAATGCTGATTCGCGACAGTGATGACGCTAATTAGTGACTGTGGTGCAGTGGGCTGAGCACTAACTGACACTAACAACCCTTTTGCCTAGCTAACTGGCCTAACTGTTACCACTAGTGATACTAAAAAAGTGACAGTTTTCACTGATCACTGTTTTTAGATCACTAGGATAGTGACGGTGAGGGGGGGGGGGTTTGGGGTTGGGGATCAGAGAGCAATCACAAATAATCAAAAACAATCACGAGGCAATTACAACACAATTACAGCAATCTGCGCAATCAAAGCCAATCAAGGAGCAATTGAATCCAATAACACGACAATCAAAAACCAATTACGTGACAATCGAAGCCAATCACACAACAATCGATGCTAATCACAGGGCAATTGAGACAATCGAGACACAGGGCAAAACAGCCAATCAGAGGACAATTGGCACAATCAAAACCAATCACGGGCAATTGAAGCCAATCACGCAACAATCGAAAACCAATTACGTGACAATCGAAGCCAATCACACGACAATCGATGCCAATCACAGTACAATTGAGACAATTGTAGCCAAACAAAGCACAATCAAGCCTTACAGACAGGAGATGAGATACACAATGGCAGGGGGGAGAATATACGCAAGCAATGCACTAGGAAGGTGTGGGGAGGATCTGAAGGGGTGGGGAGTGATCAGATACCCCTAAGGGCTAGTTGGGGGTCTAATCTGATGGATAGGAGTGACAGGTGGTGACAGGGGGTGATAGATGGGTTATTGACGGGTGATCGGTGGGTGTTTACAGGGAAAAACAGATGCAAACAATGGACTGCTGATGTGATCAGGGGGGGGGGGTCTCGGGGGGGGATCTGAAAGGGTGGGTGATCAGAAGCCCCTAAGGGGCAGTTGAAGGTCTGATCTGATGTGGGGCAGTGGCAGGTGGTGACAAGGGATGATTGACAGGTGACTGATAGGTGATTGACAGCTGATCAGTGGGCGATTACAGGGAGATAGATAGATGCAGTATACAGGGGGGGGGGAGATCTGAAGGGGTGGGGGGTGATCAGATACCCCTAAGGGGTAGTTGTGGATCTAATCTGATGGATGGGAGTGACAGGTGTTGACAGGGGGTGATAGATGGGTTATTGATGGGTGATAAGTGGGTTTTGACAGGGAAAAACAGATGTAAACAATGGACTGCTGATGTGATCAGGGGGGGGGGGGGTCTCAGGGGGATCTGAAAGGGTGGGTGGGTGATCAGAAGTCCCTAAGGGGCAGTTGGGGGTCTGATCTGATGTGGGGCAGTGGCAGGTGGCGACAAGAGATGATTGACAGGTGACTGATAGGTGATTGACAGCTGATCAGTGGGCTATTAGAGGGAGATAGAGAGATGCAGTATACAGGGGGGTGGGGGGGGGGGGTGATCAGATAACCCTAAGGGGTAGTTGGGGGTCTGATCTGATTGATAGGAGTGACAGGTGGTGACAAGGATTGATTGATGGGTGATATGGGGGGTGGTTGGCTGCAAACTATGGTCTACAGGGGTGTACGGGGGGGGGGGGGGGGGGTCTGATGGGTGCTGCGGGTGATCGGCGGGGTCTGTGGGGCTCCTAACACGTGTGTGTCACTTACTTTGCCTGCTCTCCTCGCCGGTGGTCGATCGCTAAGTGTGACCACTAGCGGGGAGGCAGGCAGTATAATACAGTTTGTTAGGTAAACAAACTGTATTATACGGTTCTAAGTGGCTCGTTTGAAAAGTTACAACCCGCTAGCGCTGCGGATTGGCCGGCGGGTTGTAGTCACAAGGGGGCGGCACCACGTGACACAGCCGCGCGATCGCTGATTAATTACCGAGAACCTGGCGACGCAGATGTGCGTCGCTGGTCCTCCAGGAGCCACTTTGCCAACGTGCGTTATGAGTGCGCAATCGGCAAGTGGTTAAACTGAACCATGAAAATCCTGAGGGAGAATTCTCATTGGCTAAAATGCAAGGCCAATAGGGATCCCCAGTGGGAGGCCTACAGAAGCTTTTGCTGGGGCTCCCCCAAACAGTGTAGCCACACAGCCAGCAGGAAGAGGAGTGGCGGTTTCTTCCTCAGGGCAGCAGAGAAGCGATGGATAACTTGGTGGCCAACAAATGAAAAAGTATTCTTTTTTTTTTTTTTCCTTTTTCCTTTAACCACTTGCCGACCGCCCACTGTAGATTGGCGGCGGCAAAGTAGCAGCCCCAGGACCACGTAACGCAGATTGGCGTCGGGTCCTGGGTCTCTTCCTGGTAATAGGCTCCGCCCACCCGCGACAACCCGCCGGCCGTTCGGAAGCGCCGGCGGGTTGTTAACCCCACGATCGCCGCATACAAAGTGTATAATACACTTTGTAATGTATACAAAGTGTATTATACAGGCTGCCTCCTGCCCTGGTGGTCCCAGTGTCTGAGGGACCACCAGGGCAGGCTGCAGCCACCCTAGTTTGCACCAAACACACTGATCTGCCCCTCCCTTCCCTCTGATCGCCCACAGCACCCCTCAGACCCCCCCTGCCCACCCCCCAGACCACTGTTTGCACCCAATCACTCCCCTAATCACCAATCAATCACTCCCTGTCACTATCTGTCAATGCTATTTTTTCTATTAGGTCCCTAACTGCACCCTGGGGGCTCCTGATCACCCTCCCCCCCCACCCCTCAGATTCTCCTCAGACCACCCCCCTGTGTACTGTATGCATCTATCCCCCTGTAATAACCCACTGATCACCTGTCAATCACCTCCTGTCACTGCCACCCATCAATCAGCCCCTAACCTGCCCCTTGCGGGCAATCTGATCACCCACACCAGCAGATTGCCCGCAAACCTGCCGTCTGATCACCTCCCAATTGCATTGTTTACATCTGTTCTGTCCTCTACACACCCACTAATTACCCATCAATCACCCCCCATCACCACCTGTCACTGTTACCCATCAGATTAGACCCTACTCTGCCCCTTGTGGGCACCAAATCAACCGCCCACATGCTCAGATTGCCCTCAGACCCCCCCCCTTATCAATTCGCCAGTGCATTATTTACATCTGTTCTTCCCTGTAATAACCCACTGATCTCCCATCAATCACCCCCTGTCACTGCCACCCATCAATCAGCCCCTAACCTGCCCCTTGCGGGCAATCTGATCACCCACCCACACCATCAGATCGCCGCAAACCTGCCGTCAGATCACCTCCCAAGTGCATGGTTTACATCTGTTCTCTCCTCTAAACACCCACTAATTACCCATCAATCACCCCGTCACCACCTATCACTGCTACCCATCAGATCAGACCCCTATCTGCCCCTAGTGCACCCAATCACCTGCCCACACCCTCAGAACGCTCTGACCCCAGCCCTGATCACCTCGACAGTGCATTGCTTGCATCTATTCCCCCCTCTAATCACACCTTGAGACACCCATCAATCACCACCTGTCACCACCTGTCACCCCCTAGCACACCAACCCATCAGATCAGGCCCTAATTTGCCCCGTGTGGGCTCCTGATCACTCGGCCAAACCCTCAGATCCCCCTCAGACCCCCTTCCGATCACCTCCCCAGTGCATTGATTGCATCTATTTTCCCCTCTAATCACCCCCTGAGACACCCATCAATCACCTCCTGTCACCCCCCTAGCACTCCTATCCATCAGATCCGGCCCAATACAACCTGTCATCTAAAAGGCCACCCTGCTTATGACCGGTTCCAGAAAATTCGCCCCCTCATAGACCACCTGTCATCAAAATTTGCAGATGCTTATACCCCTGAACAGTCATTTTGAGACATTTGGTTTTCAGACTACTCCTCACGGTTTTGGGCCCCTAAAATGCCAGGGCAGTATAGGAACCCCACAAGTGACCCCATTTTAGATAGAAGACACCCCAAGGTATTTCGTTAGGTGTATGGTGAGTTCATAGAAGATTTTATTTTTTGTCACAAGTTAGCGGAAATTGATTTTTATTGTTTTTTTCACAAAGTGTCAATTTCCACTAACTTGTGACAAAAAATAAAATCTTCTATGAACTCACCATACACCTAACGAAATACCTTGGGGTGTCTTCTATCTAAAATGGGGTCACTTGTGGGGTTCCTATACTGCCCTGGCATTTTAGGGGCCCTAAACCGTGAGTAGTCTAGAAACCAAATGCCTCAATGACCCGTGAATAGGACGTTGGGCCCCTTAGCGCACCTAGGCTGCAAAAGTGTCACATGTGGTATCGCCGTACTCAGGAGAAGTAGTATAATGTGTTTTGGGGTGTATTTTTACACATACCCATGCTGGGTGGGAAAAATATCTCTGTAAATGTAAATGGACAATTGTGTGTAAAAAAAATAAATAAATCAAAAAATTGTCATTTACAGAGGTATTTCTCCCACCCAGCATGGGTATGTGTAAAAATACACCCCAAAACACATTATACTACTTCTCCTGAGTACGGCGATACCACGTGTGTGACACTTTTTTGCAGTCTAGGTGCGCTAACGTCCTATTCACAGGTCATTTTGAGGCATTTGGTTTCAAGACTACTCCTCACGGTTTAGGGCCCCTAAAATGCCAGGGCAGTGTAGGAACCCCACAAGTGACCCAATTTTAGAAAGAAGGCACCCCAAGGTGTTCCGTTAGTAGTATGGTGAGTTCATAGAAGTTTTTTTTTTTTTTGTCACAAGTTAGTGGAAATTGACGAAAAAAAAAATCCATTTTCTCTAACTTGTGACAAAAAATAAAATCTTCTATAAACTCACCATACTACTAATGGAATACCTTGGGGTGTCTTCTTTCTGAAATGGGGTCACTTGTGGGGTTCCTATACTGCCCTGGCATTTTAGGGGCCCTAAACTGTGAGTAGTCTAGAAACCAAATGCCTCAAAATGTAAAGGTACTCATAGGATGTTGGGCCCCTTAGCACAGTTAGGGTGCAAAAAAGTGCCACACATGCGGTATCTCCATACTCAGGAGAAGTAGTATGTGTTTTGTGCTGTATTTTTACACATACCCATGCTGGGTGGGAGAAATATCTCTATAAATAGACAATTGTGTGTAAAAAAAACAAAAAATAAAAATTGTCATTTAGAGATATTTCTCCCACCCAGCATGGGTATATGTAAAAATACTCCACAAAACACATTTTATACGACTTCTCCGGAGTACGGCGGTACCACATGTGTGGCACTTTTTTGCACCCTAACTGCGCTAAGGGGCCCAAAGTCCAATGAGTACCTTTAGGATTTCACAGGTCATTTTGAGAAATTTGGTTTCAAGACTACTCCTCACGGTTTAGGGCCCCTAAAATGCCAGGGCAGTATAGGAACCTCACAAGTGACCCCATTTTAGAAAGAAGACACCCCAAGGTATTCTGTTAGGGGTATGGTGAGTTCATAGAAGATTTTATTTTTTGTCACAAGTTAGCGGAAATTGATTTTTGTTTTTTCATTCAAAAAAAAAAATCTATGAACTCACCATACTCCTAACAGAATACCTTGTGGTGTTGTCTTTCTAAAATGGGGTCACTTGTGGGGTTCCTAAACTGCCCTGGCATTTTAGGGGCCCTAAACCGTGAGGCGTAGTCTTGAAACCAAATATCTCAAAACGACCCGTGAAATCCTAAAGGTACTCATTGGACTTTGGGCCCCTTAGCGCAGTTAGGGTGCAAAAAAGTGCCACACGTAGTATCGCTGTACTCAGGAGAAGTAGTATAATGTGTTTTGGGGTGTATTTTTACACATACCCATGCTGGGTGGGAGAAATCTCTCTGTAAATGAACAATTGTGTGTAAAAAAAAAAAAAAATCAAAACATTGTCATTTACAGAGATATTTCTCCCACCCAGCATGGGTATGTGTAAAAATACACCCCAAAACACATTATACTACTTCTCCTGAGTACGGCAATACCACGTGTGGCACTTTTTTGCAGCCTAACTGCGCTAAGGGGCCCAAAGTCCAATGAGCACCTTTAGGCTTTACAGGGGTGCTTACAATTTAGCACCCCCCAAAATGCCAGGACAGTAAACACACCCCACAGATGACCCCATTTTGGAAAGTAGACACTTCAAGGTATTCAGAGAGGGGCATGGTGAGTCCGTGGCAGATTTCATTTTTTTTTTTTTTTGTCACAAGTTAGCAGAAATGGATTTTTTTTTTGTCTCCGTGTCATTTTCAACTAACTTGTGACAAAAAAATCTTCTATGAACTCACCATGCCTCTCAGTGAATACTTTGTGATGTCTTCTTTCCAAAATGGGGTCATTTGGGGGGTATTTATACTATCCTGGAATTTTAGCACCTCATGAAACATGACAGGTGCTCAGAAAAGTCGGAGATGCTTCAAAATGGGAAAATTCACTTTTTGCACCATAGTTTGTAAACGCTATAACTTTTACCCAAACCAATAAACATACACTGAATGTTGTTTTTTTTTTGTTTTGTTTTTTTTTTTGTAGCACAATAAATTTGGACAAAAATGTATACAGAAATTTTACTTTATTTGACAAATTTTATCACAAAGTTAAAAAAAATCATTTTTTGACAAAATTAATGTCTTTTTTGATGAATATAATAAAAACTAAAATTTGCAGCAGCAATCAAATAGCACCAAAAGAAAGCTGTATTAGTGACAAGAAAAGGGGGGAAAATTCATTTAGGTGGTAGGTTGTATGAGCGAGCAATAAACCGTGAAAGCTGCAGTGGTCTGAATGGAAGAAAAGGCTCTGGTCCTTAAAGAGAAACTCCAACCAAGAATTGAACTTTTTCCCAATCAGTAGCTGATACCCCATTTTACATGAGAAAGACAATGATTTTCACAAACAGACCATCAGGGGGCGCTGTGTGACTGATTTTGTGCTGAAACCCCTCCCACAAGCGGCTCTGAATACCGCGGTACTGCTGGCAAACTGCCACAATGTAACAATGTTCAGAGACAGGAAATAGCTGTTATTAGCTGTCTGTAACAGACAGAGCAGCTAGAAACAGCTAAATAACCTGCCCACAGTAACAATGTCACCATGTAATAAATGTCAGAATGTGAATCTGGGAGAGGAAAGATTTTACAATGAGCAAACACTGACTAAATCATTTATACATAATTATGGTAAAAAATGAAGCACTTTTTTTACTACATTATTTTCACTGGAGTTCCTCTTTAAGGGGTTTTATGACTGCAGTCCTTAAGTGGTTAAGGGCACTTTCACACTAAGGCATTGCGTTTGATGCGACGTTAAGGCCGCATAACGTGCCCCTAACGCAAAGCATTATAGTTTTGGTTGGACGTTATATTGAACTGCGTTATGAGTCTCTTGATGCATACTTTTTTGACACATGCTGATAGAATGAAAACGGCGCACGCGTCACATTTATTTTAAAAACGAAAACATTACTGAGCATGTGCAAACATTGTAACGCAGCTAAATGAGTATAACGCACAGCATGCTGCACTTTCATTTAACGTGCAGCGTTCTACTCCAACGCAATGTGGGCACTGTGAACTGCCCATTGATTTTTCATTACTGTGAGTTGTTCTGCGTTAGGGACTGCTGTAACGTGCGACTTTAACATCCTGATGTGAAAGCAGCCTAATTTATTTTTTTTTTTTTTCATAAAGTAAATATTTACGGAATCAAAAAGCTTCCTTTACCTATTTAAAATACACACATCTGGGGTCTCGTAGGCTCTTGAAGTCCTAAAGACTTGAATGCGGAACATAGGCAATAGTCTTTTCACCTGCGCTGAGAAGGTGAAAAATTCTCGTATGTTTGATGGGAAGCACTGTTTCCCAGGTGGCGAAATAGCAATTGCATAGGGGGTGGGGGGGGGAGGGGGTGGGGGGAATACATTTACTGATTATATTGCCCAAGCAAGTTCTTTACTATGGGGGTGGGTTATTGAAATAAATATGACGGTCCCGACGATAAATGCAGGCGAGTTTGTGAATTGCATAGGGCCCAGTATACTTGCCTCTGCTGAATAATCTATTTAGGTTCATAGTATCCTTCTGATTTGCCAAACTACCTGTACAGAGTCCAGACTTGTCATTTGAGGATACTGCACCTCACAGCCCAGATTCTCAGCAGAAGAGTTTAAATATATATACATCTCAAAGTCCCCGTTACCCAGTACTCAGGCAACTGGAAGTCTCAACTAAACTGAATGCCTCCAGGCAGTGCACTGCCTCCAGGCAGTGTCTTCTACCTTTCCTGTAGCTCCAAGCGTTTTTTTGGCGTCCATGCACAGCTCCTGCTGGTCAGGGGACCTGCCAGGAGCTGTACAGAGGATGCCAGAAAGCGACTAGTAGCTACAGGATGAGTAGAAGATGCTGCCCGTAGGCTCAGTAAGTATTTTATGCTGGGGGGGGGGGGGGGGGGGGTTTGTGTGTTTTTGTCTGGTTGCTTAAGCATCTGGCAAGCACATGTATCAGGCACCAGGCGATTTCCACGGTGCCGGTTACCAGGGGTCTTGCTGTGTGTGTGTATATATGTATGTGTAAAACGATCACATTTAAAGGGTGCCTGATGTGAGAAGCATATGGAGGCTGCCATACACCTTTCCTTTAAAGCAATACTAGTTCTTTGACAGCCCTGCTGATCTCTTTGGCTACAATAGTGTTTGAATCGCACAGTCTGACTTCAGTCAGAAACATCTGGTCTGCATACTTGTTCAGAGTTTGTGGCTAAAGGCTCATACACACATCAGACCATAGGCTTTGGAAAATGAAAGATCACAGACCAATCTTACTACCCTTCATGTAGTATAGTCTATGAGATCTGCAGATCATCATACACACCTTGTTTAACTGACATTCATCTGCAGATCAATCATCTGCAGATCTGAAAATCCATCCTGGTGGATCTGATCTGCAGATGAATGTCTGTTAAACAAGGTGTGTATGATGATCTGCAGATATCAGACTATGAATGCTTTTTGAAGGAGCGGATTTTTTGCAGGAACAGATCTTTTGCAGAAACAGATCTTTTGCAGATACTGATCTTTTGAATGTCTACAGCATCTTTGTGTGCAGCATCTTGCAAAGATTTCTATCTGATGGGGAGTTCAGCTCCATAGAATAGACTGTGTAGGTATGGCTCTCATACTACATGGAAGGGGGTAAAATTGGTCTGTGATCTTTCATTTTCCAAAGACTATGGTCTGATGTGTGTATGGGCCTTAAGAGTGAGGCAGATAATTAGTTGGACAGCTGTGCAACTTGCCTTGTTAAAAAGGAAATAGATATGGCAGCCTCCATATCCTGTCACTTTAGGGGTGTCCTTCAAGACTGACTTCACAGCCATCTCCTGTCCTTGCAGCGTTGGAGATTTGCAAACTCTCTTTTTAATAAAGAACCTACTGCTACCGTATTATATAGAAGACAATGATGTTGATTACTCTCCCTTGCCAAGGTCACTTCTAGATGAATCCACAGGTCTCAAGAACGTTATCAGTCCTTTGATCTAGTCCATTGTTCTATTCAGTCAGTTGTCCAGTCAAACATTTAAATCGGGCAAAAATTCAGACGTGTAAGCACCTTGCAAAAAAATAGTTTGGTCTCTCATTGAAAAACCAACTGCACTACGTGCAAAGTGCACTACATAGGCAGTTGTATCAATTGTTTGTGGGCCTTTAACTCAGATACTCAATCTACAGCTACTCCACCCAAAAAAGTTAAACCAGGCCTAACTTGCCAATATCAAAAATCTTTATTGTGAGCAACCAACCATGGATATGTATCAAAAATCACTATAATAAAAAACCATTAAAACACTGTAGGAGCCTCAGAAGTAGCACAGCATGCCCCCGCTTTCATACCCACTCCATCCAGGTATCTATTGCACGTGCTTGTAATAACTTATCAGAGCTCTGATTGTAGCTGAAGTTGCTGATTAACCACTGTTTAGCACTTCCAGACTTGATTGCTCAACAGTAAGGCGACAAACACTGAGTTGCGTATTCAGTCCCAGTTCATTTGCATAGTGCTGTATGTGCATCAGTTGATAGCAAAAAAGTCAGTTCAACCTTGGTTATAAACCAATTCAGCCTTAGAATGCACAGCATAGCATGTCTTTGCAGGTTAGATGAGTCCTTAATAGCAGTTGTGGTTAGTATTTTTTAGCATAGCATAACGTTATAGAGTCAAAGTATAGAGTCTGCAGCAATCACAAACCTTATTGGAGGGTCGCCATATCCCTGTGTCTGTTACTCCCCCATAGGTGTGCAGCAGCTCTAGTTTTGAGGGTACTCGCAGACAGTGCACTTTCCTGTTGACGGCAGCTGCGATTGCTGATCTACCCGCACGCACACACGTGGCAGCGGGGATCAGGCTTGGAGCGGCGTGGGATTACAGCGATGGGCGAGGCCGGCCTCGTATAGCTCCTCCCACCTATGTGTACGCACCTTTACAAACCATTGTAAAAAAGAAATTAGGCTGGCCAAGATCGAAGCTGAAAATCAAATCGCTAGGGATATCCAATCTAACCCAAAAAAAGTTTTACAGGTACATCAACTCTAAAAAAAGAAAGGTTGACTGTATAGGACTCCTAAAGGATGAGGGTAGGAACTCAATGGTGGATGACCAAGGTAAGGCAGAGTTATTAACCTCCTTGGCGGTCTGATTCTTTCCAGATTTTAGGGTCTAAAAGCGGTGCAATTTTTTTTCACTCTTTCAGACCCTAAAACCTGAAAAAAATCATTCTGGCAGGGAGATCTGCAGCAAAATAAAAAAAAAATTACCTTCCTGGGCTCCTGGGCTGCAGTTTTCTCTTTGCCCACAAGATGGCGCTAATATACATATAAACGAACCTCTATATTTCTCTAATATAGAGAAGTTCGTTTTCAATGTTAGCCCCGCCCCCGATGACGTCACGCTGCCACCACCGCTCTGCTGCCACCACCACGGCTGCGCTGCTCCAACTGGCTGCCGGGGCCCCGGAAGAATAGCGGGGACATGGGGGATCTCGGCGGCCAGGGAAAGACCCCACACTGCCGGGGAGAGAGGCTGGAGTCCCGCTGCGCAGCGAGATCGCGCGCGGGACTCCACAACTACAGGTAAAGCTCTGCAATGCCTACCCCGACCTGAGCTCGGGATCACCGATAGCAGCTGCTTTTTTCTACCCCGAGCTCAGGTCGGGAAAACCGGCAAGGAGGTTAAATGCTTTCTTTGCTTCTGTCTTCACAAAGGAAACGGCACTGTTGCAAATTACAGAGGCAGAAGAGTCTCAATCTTCTAACTAATATTAAATACTTAACGCAGGAAGAAGTGAAGGCAAGACTATATAAATTAAAAATAGACAAGGCACCTGGCTCGGATGGCATGCATCCTCGGGTCCTAAGGGAATTAAGTTCAGTTATAGATAAACCCCTTTATCTTATCTTTTGTGACTCTCTTGCAACTGGCAGAGTCCCAGTGGATTGGCGTACAGCCCACGTTTTCCCATTATTTAAGAAGGGCAAAAAATCAGATCCAGGAAATTATAGTCCTGTAAGCTTAACATCAGTTGTATGCAAACTATTTGAGGGGATACTAAGAGATACTTTACATGACTTCATAGTAGAAAATAATCTTATCTCTCAGCATCAACATGGGTTTACTAAAGACAGGTCCTGTTTGACTAACCTGCTCAGCTTTTATGAGGTAGTGAATGCTAATATGGATATTGGGAATGCTGTAGATGTGATATACTTGGACTTTGCAAAGGCCTTCGACACTGTTCCCTACAAAAGTCTGGTGCAAAAGTTGAGGATGCAAGGACTGGGAAAGAGTCTGTGTGCATGGATAGGGAACTGGCTAATGGACAGAAAACAAAGAGTTTTGGTCAATGGATCGTACTCAAAATGGGAGACTGTTAGCAGTGGGGTCCCACGGGGGTCTGTACTGGGTCCAGTGCTCTTCAATGTATTTATTAATGACCTAGTAGATGCAGTAGTGAGCAATGTTGCTATTTTTGCAGATGATACAAAATTGTGCAGAATCATCAACTCTCAGGAAGATAGTGTCATATTGCAACAGGATCTGGATAGGATAGCCATCCTATCCAGATCCCTATGGGCACATACATGGCAGATGAAATTCAATGTTGAAAAATGTAAAGTCATGCATTTTGGTCGTACCAATGGTCTAGCACCATACAAAATAAATGGGATACAGTTGGGGACATCAAACTTGGAGAAGGACTTAAGCTCACCACACACCATACAATCTTGGTTGTACAGATTTACCAAATCTATGTAGTATAAGGGCCAACAGATTGAAAATACCTTGAATGATTGATTGAATAAGCTCTTATACTACTTGAAAGTGGTAAGATTGAACAACCAAGATTGTATGGTGTGTGTTGAGCCTTAGGAGTACTCATCGACAACAAGTTAAATAATCATACTCAATGCCAAGCCGCTGCAGCTAAAGCTAACAAAATTTTGGGATGCATCTAGTAAGGCCACATCTGGAATATGGAAATCAGTTCTGGGCACCACATTACAAAAAAGATATTGCAGTTTTAGAGCAGGTGCAGAGACTAGCAACAAAATTGATACGTGGGATGGAAGGTCTCGCTTACCAAGAAAGGTTAGATAAACTGGATTTATTTAGTCTAGAGAAAAAACGCCTTAGTGGAGATCTAATTAACATGTATAAATACATGAGAGGGCAATATAATAGCTTGGCGGATGAGCTTTTTGTCCCTAGGCCTTCTCAAAGGACTAGAGGACATGATCTGCGCATGGAGGAAAAACGTTTTAGCCATTTATTTAGGAAAGGGTTCTTTACAGTAAGAGTGATTAAGATGTGGAATGCATTGCCACAGGAAGTCGTTATGGCAAACTCTATACCTGCATTTAAAGGGGGCTTAGATGCTTTCCTTGCGTTGAAAGACATCCATGGCTACAATTACTAGGTTATGCCTAATGATGTTGATCCAGGGATTTTATCTGATTGCCATCTGAAGTCGGGAAGGAATTTTTCCCTCTGGGGGCTAATTGGACCATGCCTTGTAAGGGTTTTTTCGCCTTCCTCTGGATCAACAGGGATATGTGAGGGAGCAGGCTGGTGTTGTACTTAGTACTGGTTGAACTCGATGGACGTATGTCTTTTTTTTTTTTTTTCAACCAAAATAACTATGTAACTGTGCCGGTACAAAAAAGCCAGCCCATCCCGCCTCAATGACGTCATCTCACCACTCACCCCCTTCTAAATTTTTCAAAGCTGTGGCTATTGCTGGAAGCTGTGCTTTAATTTACCTCCCTGCAGGAGTCCAACTCTGTCTGTCCTCCTTTTCACCTCTCCTCTGCCCCACTAGTTTCAGCAATTCCGTCAGACATGGGTCATATGGAAGTGCAAGTACTAGGGGGAGAGATCAGCGGTGAAGAGGTGGTTTAACGCACAGCTCCTAGCTGCATCAGCACTCAGCATCATAGTTACAGCTTTGGGGAGTGCATGACCAGTGAGAAAAATTAGGGGGAGGGGGGGGGGGGAGGTGGGCAAATGGTGGCAGAGCAGGGAGACTTTATGGTGAGATAAGAGGCACAGGAGGGAAATGAGACAAAGGGACCCCCATCGGGCTACATTAATTTAGTGTGTATACGGGCCTTTAGTTTCTGGATTTTCAGAATATATTTTCAGCATATAATCCATTTAGTGCTCTTAAAAGTAGCTTGAGGTGAGAGACCTATGGAGGCTGCCATATGGAATGGGCGATGTTGCCTTAATGGACAACTGAAGCCAAAGGTATATCATTTTTCCGGACCAACAGATCTGTTGCATTGACGGTGAGCTAATGGATTGGAGGGTTAAAGGATACCCGAAGTGACATGTGACATGAGATAGATATGTGTATGTACAGTGCCTAGCACACAAATAACTGTTGTTTCTTTTTTTCTTTCTCTTCTTGAAAGAGTTAAATATAAGCCATTTTCTGCTAGGAAAGTGTTTTATAGTTGGAATTTCTTATCAGTGAGGGTCACGGTGTAGTCACTTCCTGTCAGGACTGACAGCCACTTACATACCTAATATTTAACTCTTTCAGGCAGAGAAAGAAAAAAAAACACCGCATAGTTATTTGTGTGCTTGCCACTGTACATACACTTGTCTATCACCTGTCACGTGTCACTTCGGGTATCCTTTAACCCCCCTGGCGGTATGAAAAATTCCGCCAGGGGGCAGCGCAGCAGTTTTTATTTATTTTTTTAAATCATGTAGCGAGCCCAGGGCTCGCTACATGATAGCCGCTGCTCAGCGGCATCCCCCCGCCCGCTTCGATCAGGAAATCCTGTTCAAAGAACAGGATTTCCTGGAGGGCTTCCCCCGTCGCCATGGCAACGGGGCGGGATGACGTCACCGACGTCAGCGACGTCGGGACGTCATTGGGAGTCCCGATCCACCCCTCGGCGCTGCCTGGCACTGATTGACCAGGCAGTGCACAGGGGGGGGCGCCGCAACGGATAGCGGCGATCAGGCGCGGGCCGGCGGCGATCAGTGTGCTGGCGCAGCTAGCAAGGTGCTAGCTGCGTCCAGCAAAAAAAAAATTATGTAAATCGGCCCAGCAGGGCCTGAGCGGCACCCTCCGGCGGCTTACCCCGTGTTACACACTGGGTTACCGCTAAGGAGGTTAAGGGTTGAAAACTGAGCCTTGTAAAAACTGATCTGTGTCTCGGATCAGTTTTCTAGCCTTGCCAGTGTGAACCGCCTAAGAGCACACAGTGAGTATTTTATATATTGATAGTCTATTTTGTAAGGTTTGAAGGGGACCTTAATTCAGAGTGCAGCTGCAGTGACTTACATTGTGTGTTTCATTCTTGCAGGAAAGCGAAGTAGAGGAAAAAAAACAGAAGCTGAAGGTTGTGAAAGAAGAGCGAGATCGAATTAGGGAAGAGTTAAAAGTTGCCAAGGAACGTGCAAAAGAAGAAGCAAAGAAAAAGAAGGATGGGGAGAGAGAACAAAAGGCAAAAGAAAAAAAAGAGCGGAAAGAGAAAGAAGACAGAGAAAAGGCTGAAAAGCTGCGGCTGAAAGAGGAAAAGAAAAAAGAGAAGCTTGAAGCTCTGGAGTAAGTTTTTGTTTGGGAAGTATCTTTTTTTTTTTTTCTTCCCCCTGAACCGGTTGTACTTTAACCTGTTGGGGACCACTGTAGGTAAATCCTATGCAGAACTTCTGGCTATCTAAGCCTGATGAGATGTAGGATTTGCGCCACCTGCACTTTTTGCTCCCGTGCGCACCTGAGAGGGGAGATTAAGCTGTTATATTAAGCTGGCGGATCGTAGTGATCACTAACACAGCAGCGGCGGCCTGAGAGGAAAAAGTGAGTGGATACTCTTCTTCCCGACGTTCCCCCGGCGATCGTCGCTCCCCCCTGCTCTGGCCGGCCTCCCCGCTCACTCTGACGTAAGTGTCGGGTCCCGGCTCAATGAACACATCAAGCCGCGACCCTGAACTTAACGGCAGTCCGTGCGAGGATGCTTGCTAGAGCGGAGGGGGATAGAGCTGCTCACCACTGGAGCCTGGTAGGTGAGTAAAGGCTGCTGGCAATACGGGGACACCATGCCCAGCTAGCCCTACCAGGGATCTGACTGCAGCCTCCCCACATGTAAAATGGCCTGGTCCTTAAAGGGGGTTAGGCAGCTGGTCCCCAGCTTAAAGGGGTACGATCACAAAAAAGGGCAAAATTAAAAATCTGTTTGTATACAAATCTATGAGATGTACATAGGGATCAGTAAAATGCACTCTCTCTCTAGGTACCTTTCACTTACATTTATTGTTTTTAATTTGATGGTTTTGGACCAGTTGGTGTCCTCCTGAAGTAAGGGTTTTTGTTCATTTTCAAAAGCACTTGCTGATCGGCAGTTCCTCAGCCCTTCTGCCAGAATAATGTGCGTGCAGGCAGGCTGGCCATGAGACCCTTGTCAGGGAGTGCATAATGTTAC
The DNA here is from genome assembly GCF_040937935.1 of Hyperolius riggenbachi. Lineage (NCBI taxonomy): Eukaryota > Metazoa > Chordata > Amphibia > Anura > Hyperoliidae > Hyperolius > Hyperolius riggenbachi. The sequence goes on along the minus strand of NC_090646.1, from coordinate 319,537,970 downwards.
CTCATGAGGTGAAGGACCCATTATTATTTTTAGAATTTATATAGTGCCGATATCTTCCACAGCACTGTACAGAGTATATTGTCTTTTCACTAACTGTCCCTCAGAGGGGGCTCACAATCTAGTACCTACCATAGTCATATGTCTATGTGTGCAAGTATGGTATAGTGTACATTTCATAGTCTAGGGCTGATTAAGGGGGAAGCCAATTAACCCCTTCCTGACCGCTTAACGCCGATGGGTGTCAGTAAGGTAACAGGACCGCCTAACGCCGAAAGGCGGCAAGTCCTGGTGCTTTGAAGGGGATCGCGTGCGCCGATGCACGCGCATCCCGCTTAAGCTACGGAGCTCCACTCTGTCGTCAGTCTACCAGCTAGTAGACTGTTTTACAAAGATACCAGGTCCTTCAAATTTGCAGCGTGTGTTGGGCTTCACATGACACTGGTCCTGAGAGATTTTCAACCATCTGGATCTTCCAGAACTAGTGCTATAAACCTTGGAAGTCAAAAACTGTGTTATGAGCTAGCCATGGTCATCATGTGTAGTATCAAATTATTTGTAAAATTATGCTGAGTGTGAATATGCATTCTGTTTCTTGATGTGACCTATGGGCACGGAGAAAGCAGGCAAAACAGGAATTGGGCCAAAATCTCTCTGTCTAATGGGGCACTGCCCCTATTCAAATAGCACAAGGTTGGACTTGTACGTGTCATGACCCCTCCCATGTACAGTGAGGATTAACACCCCAATGACACTGGGCCCAGATGTCCAAAGTCCTTCATCTAAAATCTTTGTTGAATAACATCTAGACAGCCAGCTGGACACTGGCAAAATCACTTGAATTATTTCCTACCACGGCCCCTGGTCGCCTGGCAATCGCCATCTTGGACCTTCCGCCAAAGACTTGCGATTGCCACATGGACTACCAAGAATGGTATTTGAACTGTATTTTAAGACATTCTGTTTCTCTTTCATCTCTACTCTTTTTCTATTAAACCAATCTGTTCTGCCGGACAGGTATATTTATCTGTGGGTTAAATTAGACTGTGTATGTAGTTTTAGAATAAAACTAACGATTTTATCGTTCAGTCTTGTGCCTGTTCTGGTCATCTGCTTCTACAACGAACCTGCCCTCTGAAGTCAGTCCTTCTACTGCATTGTTTTATTATTTTCTTATAAGTTGTTGATTTGCTAGCTAGGTTGTAAATAACAGTTTCTTCCTTCTAGGATTAGCTAGTACCGGATTTCCTGTGCAGAATCGATAGCTGTAGTTTATAGATTGTACAGACAATCGAGATTGCAGCATATATGGACCCAGTAGCCTTTCTTTAACGTCACACTGCTCAGTCTTCAAGCCTTCGGAAATGACTATTCTCCGAACAGTGACTGGAGCATGTCGGACGTGATTGGGCTGGCTGCCATATTATGATAGCGTTGGGGTCTCTTCGCCCTATCAAATTGGGGAGTGGTGGCAGTGAAATTACCCGATTTGTGAAATCGATATTTTTAGTTGTATAGCTTTGCAGCAAGCTTTTAAAGCTGCAGAGCCCTGAATTGTAAAAAATAGCCTGGTCACTAGGGGGGTATAAGCCTATGGTCCTGAACTGGTTAACTTATCTAAATTTTTGGGGGATGTGGGAGGAAACTGGAGTACCCAGTGCAGACAGAAGAACATACAAACTCCATGCAGATAGTGCCCTGGGTGGATTCGAACCGGGACCCAGCACTGCCAGACAAAAGTGCTACTAACCATTGTGCCACTCTGCTGCCCAAGAACCTTATGGTATGAGCACTATAGTGAAAATTATAAAAAAAACAAACCCAAAACTCATACTGTACAATAATAAAGTGATAGTAATTGTTTAATAAAAAAGTTAAAAACTCAACAATAGTGTGTGTGTGTGTGTGTGTGTGAGATCAGAGGGGATATGAGGGTGAGGGGGGGGGGGGGGGGGGTGGGGTAATCAGGAGTCCACAGGGGGATGATTAGGGCCTGATCAGATGGGTGACAGTCACGGTCTGGCAGGAGGCTATCAGGGGGTGATAAAAGGCTGTTTATACACCTTACAGAGGGGAGATAACACAGGTAAACAATAGCTTTGGAGGGTGGAGCTGTGTAATCAGGGATCTGTGGGCCAGGGGGGTGATCAGGAGCCCACGGGGGGCTGATTAGTCCTGATCAGACAGGTGACAGTCGCAGAGGTCTGGCAGGAGGATATCAGGGTGTGATAAAAGGCTGTTTACAGGCCTTACACATGGGAGATCAGAGGTAAACAATAGCGACAATAGCAGGGGGGGGGGGGGGGTGACCAGAGGGGGATTTAAGAGGGAGGTGATCAGGAGCCCACAGTGGGCTAATTAGGGCCTGATCTGATGGGTGACAGTGGGTGATTGGGGGGGGGGGGGATCAAGCGTAAACAATGGCCCTGGGGGGTGATCAGAGACTGATCCGGGGGGCTCAGGGCACCTAAAACGGATGTGTGTGCCGTTACTCGCAGGGCTGCCGTCCTCTCTGGTGGTCGATCGAGCAAAGGAATGACCAGAGGAGGCGGCAGCCAGTTAAATGCACGTTGTTTACTAAACAACGTGTATTATACAGTTTCTATTGGCCAGATCGCACTTTCAAAGACTGCTGGGGGGATGCATGATCACCCACAAAATACTCCCCCAGGACTTGACATCAATCGGCATTAGGCGGGCCTGGGGGAGCCACCGCGTTAGGTGGTTAAGTATTTGAATGGTGGAGTGGGGCTAATTTGGAACTGGGCAAGTGATTAACAACCCTGAGTTTTTTTGTGTGTTTAAGGTGGTAATAAATCAAGGTAGTGTTGGCCAAAGAAAGGCTACTCCAAAGGAAAAGCTATTGGATAGCATTCTTTAATGCTGTAGGATCATTTGGTCTCAATGAAAGAAACACATTTTTTTATCTAGTTGCTTTGCGTGGTTTATTGATGGTTTTTAACACTTTCTCACTTTAAACACTTATGGACTGCTGGTCTCTTGCCCCTTAAAGTGAACCGAGCATCATTTTTAACACCCAGGGCAGCTCTATAGCAAATTAAAAATGCATTCTAAAAATGTGGTTTAATATTAAAAACACCTTTCATTTTACCTCATCTTTTTACATTTAAGGGTTAAAACAGGCACCACTTCAGTCCATGAAAGGACTGCAGAAGCAGAGCAACAGATGATGGAAGGCAAATAAGGAATCACCTCATTAGACTTAATTGACCACAAACAAACCCTGAGGGCCCTTTTCCACCTGCAGTCGCTAGCGTTCACGCTGAACGCTAGCGATTGCTGAATCGCAAAACCGGCGATTCCCCGACGTTTTGCGGCCGCGATTTTGCTATGCACTGCATAGCAAAATCGCGGCAAATATCGCTCCGCCGCGCGTTCGCGTAAAAAACGAATCGCGGTAGTGGAAATGACCTACCGTGATTCCTATGTTAAAAAGCAAACCGTAGCGATTGTAAAATCGCTAGCGGTTTGCGACTTTGCAATTCAGCCAGCGCAAACGCGCTGGTGGAAAAGGGCCCTGAGTCTTCCCTATTGTACATCAAAAGGAAAACATTAGCCACACTTAAAGAATTTCACACCTAGCCTGGATAATTGCAGTGTAAAAGCAGCAGGGGTTTGAACTCCTGAAACATGGCAGCCCTTTCAGCTATTTGAACCCAGGAGCTGCTTAGTTCCCAGAGACTGTATTTTGTTTTTCACCCAACTCAAGCAGTAATCACTGTGATTAGCTCAAAGTGATCACAGAATCAGGAGCAAATTATATTGGCTCCTGACAGTTATGGAGCTCTGCTGTCAGTGTAACAGTAGATCATAGTTACATCGTTATTTTGGTTGAAAAAAGACATACGTCCATCGAGTTCAACCAGTATAAAGTACAACACCAGCCTGCTCCCTCACATATCCCTGTTGATCCCGAGGAAGGCGAAAAAACCCTTACAAGGCATGGTCCAATTGGCCCCTAAAGGGAAAAATTCCTCCCCAACTCCAGATGGCAATCAGATAAAATCCCTGGATCAACATCATTAGGCATTACCTAGTAATTGTAGCCATGGATGTCTTTCAACGCAAGGAAAGCATCTAAGCCCTGTAACGATTGTGGAACTTTCTCCGTGAGCAGCGCACAACGCGTGCGCTGATACGGCGGAAATCCTCCACAAGCGTATAATTGCAGGCACCCAGCAAAAGGTGCTACGCACCCGTAGAGGGAAATTCCTGTCGGCAGATGGCGCTGGGGAGTGCAGAGGAACCAATCCTCTGTACCTCCACAAATGCCAGACAGGAATTGTACGAAGCGCAGAACGCAATCGCAAGAGAAGCGATTGCGAATGAGAACGAGCACAGGGACAGATTGTATGTGTGTGCGCCAATCTAGTCGCCACCCCGCGACCGCGCACACACAACAGCAGATATGAAATAGGAACGCGATCGCGAGAGGTGCGATCGCCAGACGTGACACAAGGCAGATCAGGACAGAATATGAGGTTAGCAAAGGCACAGCAAATAATACAATGAGGAGATACGGAAAATAACAAACGCTAGCTAACCGTGAACACCGCACTCATTCGCAACAGTGCACGCGGTTATGCGCGGTCCCCACGTGTTAAGCACAATAGAGACAAGCACGCCTAACTAACCATTAACAGACAAACATGAAACAGAGGACGCGAGCGCTTGCTTAACAGTTACCTCACCGAGCCTCCAGCAAGCGTAGCAGACAAGACAGACACACGAAAACAGGGACAAGCGAGAGATAGGATCCACAGCACTAGCGAAAAGTGGCTAGCGCGATCCAGGAAGACAGAACAGAAGGATCCACAGCACTAGCGCGAAGCGAGTGCAATCCAGGTACAGAGTAGCAGAACAGAAGGATCCACAGCACTAGCGCAGGATGCTAGTGCGATCCAGGGAGGCAGAACAGAAGGATCCACAGCACTAGCGAAAAGAGGCTAGCGCGATCCAAGGAGACAGAACAGAAGGATCCACAGCGCTAGCGCAAGATGCTAGTGCGATCCAAGTGAGACAGATCAGAAGAGATAGCTGGTAGCAACCGCTGCACCAGCTATACTCCAAGAACAGAGATTAGAACAATTTCCTGTTGACCACCGTTGGGACAGGACAATCGCAACAGACAAACAAAACAGATAAACAATCCTAACTGCACTAGGGAACCTGCCTAGCACAGTTTCCAGGAATTACTCTAAGCTGATCTTCAAACAAAGAGCATGGCTGACACTCTCCAGAGTGTTTCACAGGAAGACTCCTTATGACCAGCCAAGCATTGTGGGAAACACATAGTACTTATAGTACACGCCTCCAATGAATGTGGCCAGGCAATTTGCATGACAACGTATGCAAATTCCTCAGCAAGCACAAGCTGCAAAACTGACAGAAGCTCTTCTTTCCAGAGTCCTGCAGCATGCAAACCCAAACAATGGCCAAAAAACTGCCTGCCTGCACAGGCAGCCGAGCAGATCAGCACAAGCCCCCTTTAAATGCAGGTATAGAGTTTGCCATAACGACGTCCTGTGGCAATGCATTCCACATCTTAATCACTCTTACTGTAAAGAACCCTTTCCTAAATAAATGGCTAAAACGTTTTTCCTCCATGCACAGATCATGTCCTCTAGTCCTTTGAGTAGGCCTAGGGACAAAAAGCTCATCCGCCAAGCTATTATATTGCCCTCTGATGTATTTATACATGTTAATTAGATCCCCTCTAAGGCGTCTTTTCTGTAGACTAAATAAACCCAGTTTATCTAACCTTTCTTGATAAGTGAGTCCTTCCATCCCACGTATCAATTGTGTTGCTCGTCTCTGCACCTGCTCTAAAACTGCAATATCTTTTTTTGTAATGTGGTGCCCAGAACTGAATTCCATATTCCAGATGTGGCCTTGCTAGAGAGTTAAACAGGGGCAATATTATGCTAGCATCTCGAGTTTTTATTTCCCTTTTAATGCATCCCAAAATTTTGTTAGCTTTAGCTGCAGCTGCTTGGCATTGAGTACGATTATTTAACTTGTTGTCAATGAGTACTCCTAAGTCCTTCTCCAAGTTTGATGTCCCCAACTGTATCCCATTTATTTTGTATGGTGCTAGACCATTAGTACGTCCAAAATGCATGACTTTACATTTGTCAACATTGAATTTCATCTGCCATGTATGTGCCCATATAGCCATCCTATCCAGATCCTGTTGCAATATGACACTATCTTCCTGGGAGTTGATGATTCTGCACGATTTTGTATCATCTGCAAAAATGGCAACATTGCTCACTACTGCATCTAATAGGTCATTAATAAATACATTGAAGAGCACTGGACCCAGAACAGACCCCTGTGGGACCCCACTGCTAACAGTCTCCCATTTTGAGTACGATCTATTGACCACAACTCTTTGTTTTCTGTCCATTAGCCAGTTCCCTATCCATGAACACAGACTCTTGCCCAGTCCTTGCATCCTCAACTTTTGTACCAGACTTTTGCTGGGAACAGTGTCGAAGGCCTTTGCAAAGTCCAAGTATATCACATCTACAGCATTCCCAATATCCATATTAGCATTCACTACCTCATAAAAGCTGAGCATGTTAGTCAAACAGGACCTGTCTGTAGTAAAACCATGTTGATGCTGAGAAATAAGATTATTTTCTACTATGAAGTCATGTATAGTATCTCTTAGTAACCCCGCTGTCAGGCTTGGAGGTGTATTCTCCACGGTCAGCACGCGATGCATAAGCTGACGTAAAGGGGGGGGGTACACACACCAGCACAAGGAATCAGGATATCCCCAGTTTAGTGGAGGAGAGGACTGACTCCAATAGGAGATTGTGGCGCACAGAGCCGGAGCAGATCCGAACAGCCACAAACAATACTTTCGTGATAACGTCTCAGCGCAAAGTAGCGCTGAGCGCATAAACCAGAACTGAGGAGATCAGGACAGGTAGACAGAATGAACGCTTGCTAGCCAGCCGCTACTTAGCGACAGCAAGCGTCCACAACAAGACAGACTGGAATGAGGCAGCCAATGCGTTGCAGCGATGGCGTGCCTCACAAAGACAGGACAGGATAGTCAGGAAATAGCAGGATCAAGATAGATGAACGTAACACAGATAAATCTACAATAAGTATGTTTTCCTAGCGTATTACAATTACAGCTATCAATGAAACTATTTGTAACGTCTGACTAACATATGTATATATATCGGCAATGAACCGATATATGACATAAGCAGGAACACTGACTAGGACTGGAGCAATACAGGGAACAGGACTCAGAAGGATTCGCTATCTCTTCGCAGAGATGAACGCAATCCACAAACGGTAACAGGACAGGATTGCTAACTCAGCACGGGTGATCACGATACGCGCAAACCACCAAAACGTGCTGGAAAGCTGACTAACTGAACACAGGATATAAACAGTTCGTGTACGTATATATCAGCAACACTGATGTATCAACGTAACACGAATACAAGGAAAATAATAAACGTGCTGGTATGCATATATATTGGCAATGAACCAATATATGATGCAAGACCAGCAAAGTATCTTTAGAACAAGAAACACGATCCGGGACTAAAGCAACAGCAAGACAGGCTTAACTGAAGCTATGATAGCCCAAGGAGCCCTGCAGGAAGCAGATCTTTATACTGAGGTCATCCATTGGGAGCAGACATGCAGATTCCCACACAGGTGAATGGTAATTATTCAATCCTGAGCTGGCCAGCATTGCAGAGCCACTGCAGATAGAGTCAGCAACTAGTTTGAGTGCAAACCAAACTATGCAAGCAAATGCATGTAATGACATCAAAAACTGCTTGTCTTCAGTCAAACTGCAGCCAACAATACATGCTGCAGACATGATCATAACACCCGCAAATAGTTTGCATACAACTGATGTTAAGCTTACAGGTCTATAATTTCCTGGATCTGATTTTTTGCCCTTCTTAAATAATGGGAAAACGTGGGCTGTACGCCAATCCACTGGGACTCTGCCAGTTGCAAGAGAGTCACAAAAGATAAGATAAAGGGGTTTATCTATAACTGAACTTAATTCCCTTAGGACCCGAGGATGCATGCCATCCGAGCCAGGTGCCTTGTCTATTTTTAATTTTAGTCTTGCCTTCACTTCTTCCTGCGTTAAGTATTTAATATTACAGTTAGAAGATTGAGACTCTTCTGCCTCTGTAATTTGCAACAGTGCTGTTTCTTTTGTGAAGACAGAAGCAAAGAAAGCATTTAATAACTCTGCCTTACCTTGGTCATCCACCATTGAGTTCCCACCCTCATCCTTTAGGAGTCCTATACAGTCAACCTTTCTTTTTTTAGCGTTAATGTACTTGTAAAACTTTTTGGGTTAGATTTGATATCCTTAGCGATTTGTTTTTCAGCTTCAATCTTTGCCTGCCTAATTTCTCTTTTACAAATTTTATTGCACTCCTTATAATTGCTTAGTGCAGCCTCGGTCCCCTCCTGTTTTAAGACCTTATAGGCATTCTTTTTCCACTTCATTTTATCTTTAACCTTTCTATTCATCCATAGAGGCCTTTTTTTATTCCTAGATATTTTGTTTCCATATGGGATATACATACTACAATATTGATTGAGTATAAATTTAAAAGCTTGCCATTTCCCTTCAGTGTCTTCCCCTTGTAGTACATTATCCCAGTTCACCAAACGTAGTGCCTGCCTAATTTGATTGAACTTTGCTTTTCTAAAATTCATAGTTTTAGTGATCCCGCTGCCCCGTGGCCTATCAGTCACCAGATCAAACGTTATCATGTTGTGATCACTATTTCCCAAATGTTCTTGAACCTGCACATTTGATACTGCGGTGCGAATCGCAAAAGCAACAAATCTGCATGGCAAGGGTGATTTACCGTATTTTTCGGACTATAAGACGCTCCGGACTATAAGATGCACCTAGTTTTAGAGGGCAAAAAACAGAAAAAAACCCAAAAAACTAAATCTAGGTGCATCCATGGTCCAGGAGTGTCCAATAGACCTTTAAATTCCCCCCAAGATGTCTCTAAGTTACACTACCCAACTACGCTTACCTCTGCTGCCCCCACCAATTACACTAACCCCTAATGCCCCCACCCTCAGCTACACTACACTTCACTAACACCTGTTGCCCCCCCCTTCCCCAGCTTCATTACACAACACAAGGGGTTTGTGTTGCTTCCCTCCCCCAACCTACCTACATTAACTAAACACTGCAATTAAATTAAGGTCTCACCCATCATGACGAGTATCCTGGTGAGGCCATCTTCAAACTTGCGCCCAGAGCAGCAGCAGCACAATCAGTGTTAACTCCCCGGGTGCATAGCAGCAGCCGCTACAACGATCAGTAATGCCCATCTTCCAGCTTGTCCCCCCGAGCCGTTGCAGCGTGATCACTGTTAACTCCCCGGGGAGGGCTGCATACCATCGCTAACATCCATCTTCCAGCTTGTTGTCCCCCTCGAGTGGCTGCAGCACGATCACTTAACTCCCCGGGGAGGGCGGCATAGCAGCAGCTGCTGTAATATCAATGCGGGTCCGCTCTTCTCACTGGCTTTTCGTCCCTGCATTAGCCCCGTGACAGCTAATCCGGGCAGAGCGGGACATCTCCAGCCACGATGCTTGCAAAGTCCATCAGAGGCCACCATACTGCCTTGAATATTAGCGCCCTCTCATGACCTGTGGCGCACGTGCGCCGGGGTCATGGGGTTAACCAATAAGCAAGGCAGTATGGTGGCCTCTGATGAACTTTGTAAGCATCGTGGCTGGAGATGTCCCGCTCTGCCCGGATTAGCTGTCACGGGGCTAATGCAGGGACGAAAAGCCAGTGAGAAGAGCGGACCCGCATTGATATTACAGCAGCTGCTGCTATGCCGCCCTCCCCGGGGAGTTAAGTGATCGTGCTGCAGCCACTCGAGGGGGACAACAAGCTGGAAGATGGATGTTAGCGATGGTATGCAGCCCTCCCCGGGGAGTTAACAGTAATCGCGCTGCAGCCGCTCCAGGGGGACAAGCTGGAAGTTACCGATCGTATGCCGCCTTCCCAGGGGAGTTAACAGTGATCGCACTGCAGCCGCTGGAGGGGGACAAGCTGGAAGATGGATGTTAGTGTTCCTATGCCGCCCTCCCCGGGGAGTTAACAGTGATCACGCTGCAACGGCTCGGGGGGACAAGCTGGAAGATGGGCATTACTGATCGTTGTAGCAGCTGCTTCTATGCGCCCGGGGAGTTGAGTTAACACTGATCGTTCGTGCTGCTGCTGCCGCTCGGGGGACACACTGACACAGACATTATAGAACGTTGCAGCGGCTCCAGCTACACCTCACAGGAACACCGCTGGATCACGCTGCACAAGTGCCCGGACAAGTATTTTGTTACATTCGGACTATAAGACGCAGTCCCTTTTTCTCCCCACTTTTGGGGGAGAAAAAGTGCGTCTTATAGTCCGAAAAATACGGTAACTGTATGCCATTGCAGGAATAACGGCTCCAAAACTGGGTGTAGATTTCAATTACTGCCATCCATATGCAGTTAAACATTTGATTTTCTACATGTTCAGCCCAATAATTAGGTTTTAGAATAAGACCTTTTTGAATGTGTGTTGCTGAACACTACATGGACTGTTTTTGGTTTTCTAGCAAACCCTCTAGAGAAATTAACCATTTTCTGTGTAAACTTGGCAGAATTAATAGCTTTTCTCCTTTTCAAGCTAACAAAAAAGGACAGCCGACAGTGAGAGAGAATACCTGCCTTCCCTTGTAGCAAACACAGATCCACCTCATTACCACAATGAAACCCCTCCTCTGCCTATTTCACACATGCTGCTATCCTCCACTTCAGTGTCACTTAACCATCTGGGGAGAACAGGGCCTATGCTTCCCTTGAAAAGTGTTTTTGTTTTTTTTAACAGTAGCTGCCTAACTAGGTGTTGGGGCTAGGAGGCTTTGTTTAGTAGACCTAAAGGTCACTAGGCTCCATGGCTGATTTGGCCATCTGAGAGAATGGTTTACGCTGGCCAGCATGGTGGTGTGGCAAGTAGGTGCCATGTATGTGGGGCAGCCTGCCTCTCTCGGTGTTTGTGGCATACAATGCATTAGGGAGCCATGGCCAGCATTTCTCTATTCCCTGCAACTGTGCTGTAAACTGGCATCCAGAAACTTGTAAGGCCAATGTCCATAGGACCTGGTGGTAGCCTCACCTCCTTTGGCAGGGCGCACAGAATCAGAGTCTTTCTTACAGGGTGTAGTCTTCTGCTGATTCACTCCATCAAGCAGGAACGCTTACTAATTTCTTTGTATAACTGGGGAAAAGCAGTCTTTCATGACAAAGGCATTTTTGGTCCATCCAGTACAGAGCTTGACACCAAATTTAAGTTTGAACATCTAAAATCTAACTTTAAGTTGGACCTTAGAGACAGACCTGAAATGTCTGCCTCTCAGTGGAGCAGCCCAGTGAGCTTCTGACTAGGGTTACAAAAGTATGAAATATTCACGGTATAACGGTCCAAAAAAATACAGCTGTATGACTATCACTGTACATGGTATTACACAATTATTTGGACCGACCTCCCCCTTACATTAAACAATGTGCCACCCACCTCAGTATGGTAGCCAGATGTGTGCCCCACTCCCTCAGCATACATATGATTAAGCCAACGGGAGATTTGGGCACAGGGTAAAGCCGTAAAACTACTCACCCTGCTCCTGCAAAAGTCCTTGTGGCGTTAAGGTGGACCTGAACTCTGTTCTATAAGATACACAACAGCATAACCTTTAAACAAAAAAAATGTATTTGTTACAGCTGATACAAATCCTAAAACAAATGTGCACAGTTTCTACTTCTTGATTCATGGAAGCAGACATATTGTTTACAGACTGTGCTTTCAAATGGCCTTATCTGCTATAGACTGTCATGTGACGTGGTAGGATCAAAATACAACTTGTGATTAGACACAAATGATGGGGAATTAAACAGGCTAAACTCTCTAAATACATAAAGGGTGCATTTCTCTACGTATCCTACTTTTCCTTCTGTCCTGAGTAAGAGTTCAGGTCCACTTTAAATACTATTCCCCCTCTAGGTCACTTAGTGGGGAAAGATGTAATTCGTCTTCCAGCTATTCCTGGCGACCGAATGACAGTGTTTTTATAGTATTTTTTGTGGTCTTTTTGACAGCGTCCAAATAACTGAATGAGCACCGCTAATTCCTATGGCGGCACCGGCTGCGTAAAAATCTCTGGCGCTGTTTTTACACTGCTTCACTCCCTCACCCCCCACCCATACAGTGCCTCCAGTATAGCTAGTTGGGTATGGATGTCCCCAGAATAGGTAGCCAGGAATAGGCGCCTCAGTATAGATAGCCAGGAATAGGCAGGGCTGTGGAGTCTGTTAGAACCTGCTTCTATATCACCTTGCTTCGACACCAGTAACTTCTTACAGTTACGTCTCACAGACTGTGAGATCACTTGACTCTCCACACAGCAAGTAGGAGATAGACTTCCTCAGGCTTCTTCAATGTTTACGTTATTTATTCAAGTAACAGAAATACAGATAGATACAGTTTATCATCTCCTGGCAAAGCAGACTTCCATGTTGTGTTACAGCTGCGTGAGTACCTTCCTGCTGAATGTACCCAGGTCTTCTTGTATCTACTCTGTTACATCTAGACTACCTATGTACAGCAGACATTATATCAGATTACAGAAAGGAAGCACATACTTAAAGGTCCCAGTCAGCCTTGCGAGCTATTGCGAAAGTAAAGAGCAGAATGAGCTCCCATAGCTCCCTCCGCCTTTAATACTGACTAGGAAAAAATTAAATATGACATCATCTTCGCCACCCCCTAGATCAGACTATTGGTGGACCCACTCGTGGTGTCATCATACACACCTACTTGATTAATAATCAATGAAGCTCCTGACCTATATGCAGGAATGTGGATATTTACATAATATGGCTTATGTTTATTGTTCTAGTGGCGGTACATGCCCAGGTCAGGGAGACCTGCGGCCTTGTACTAGAACAGCTTCTTGGTATGTTCTAGTTCTGCTGACAGAACTGCAGATTTTCTCTCTCAGAGAAAATCCCCTTAAAGGGCCGATCTGCACTCCAAACCTTCTTGACTAACTCAGTCCAAATAACTGAGGCCTACTTAAATTATAACAATCCCCCCTAAAAAGGCTTGATCCGCAGATCCCCACTTCTGAACCTAACCGTACCTGGTTTCTTTCCTTTATGTTTCACTTTTCGATGTTCGTGCTCACACAACTTCTCTGCTCTAGGTGGTTACCCCTGGAAAAGAGAGAGCAAGAGCTCTTGGTCTTCCTGTAACCAGGCTCTCTGGGGAGACCCTACTTCTAAATCCCTCTATACCACATGCTCAGCATTTGCGTCACTTACGTATCACTCACAAACTTGCATGACCACAGAAAAGTGAAACTCGTTTGTTACTCAATGGAGCAGTGCCAGGTGCCTTCTAAAAGAGCGCCTTTATACAATCAACTCCATCACCGGTACTACTAAACCTATACCCGTAACCCTGTATATCCCTTAATTTGAAAATATCGGTTCAGGAGATTGTTTATGAGGCACCAATCTCTGGACCAGGTTAATTTGTTTTACGTAATTTTAACACGCAACCTCACCTGGATAATGATGCCTAACGTTGTCATCCCCATCCAGACGACCAGTGGGTGTAGAAAGAACTTTGGAACTGCAGAGGCCCAGTCCGAGTGTCCCTGGAACATCACCGGAACCTTTGTCCACCAGGTCAGACTGGCACTCACCTGCTCATTTTTGTGTTCTACCTCGTTAAGATCACCTGTATCATGGTGAAATCTTACCTCTAACTTAGTGTACTGTTTGTTTAACCTTTGTAACAAAATGTGGTCGTCTTGGATCAAACCCTGTTCCCCATCGTCCCATGTCATGTTCTCTTTCAGGATGGGAACTACCCGTGAAACTTTGCACTTTAGAGTTCTCTTAACAATTTGAGAAATAACGTCATCAAACCTGGATGACTGGATCCATATGGGATCTCCGCTCCCACAATATGTTCCCCTTGGAAAATCTCCCTTATCGGAACAATTATGAGAATATACCTTGAATGTATCATTAGACCTTATGTTAAAAAACCAAACCTTTCCTTCAGCCGCCGGAACTGTCGGTTGGGCTTCAGGGTGGATCTTTTGAATGGTATCCTCGCATTCTGCATTCTTGAGCCTGCAGGCTTCTTCACTAAATTTGATTTGCCCCGGCCAACGCAGGTACTTCTGCAAGAATTGCCCGCATGAGGACAACTCTACTTGCTTCACCTCCCCGTCTAGCACCAAAAAAGGTTGACCTCTCAGGTCCTGGTGTGAGACATGGGTTGAGGTGGGAACTAAGGAAGTGGCGGTGCCTAAAGGAATGTTGCACCGTTTCCCTTTGTTCACCAAAACATCTCGAAGCTGCCATGCAAAAGATCCTTCTCCAGAAAAATTAATATACCTCCCCTTGTCCAATCTCAGTTGGACAGGATCTTTAAGCATCTCCCTGACAAAATATGCCCCCCACTGTGCTGATTGGACCTCTTCCCCCCCTTACGTCCTGAGGCACAATATGTACCTGAGGTCGGGAAGACAGTACTCTCTGCAATCTTTCAATTAAGAGTACCTCTTCACTTACCCACCTAGCATGAGGATAAGCGGCTGCATATGGACTGTGTAATATCGTCCCCTGTGGTGACCCGTGTGGTGTGAATGGGGTTCCCTGTGTTGGCTTTCCCTCCCCCGGGACCGCTCTCCCCACCCTCTTTGTCACCTGGAAATGTGGCTTGATCTCGATTTTTACTTCGTTTCGAGAACCACCAACCCTCGGCTTTCCAGCCTTTACGTGTGCATAGTTGTTTCAGAGGCACTCTCTGTTGGTAGCTCCAGAGTGTGATGTTGTCCCCCGCGTCTCTCCGGCAGGAGAATTGACGCCTCCTACTCGTTCCTCTCAAATCTGGAACCATCTCACTCTGCATAACCAAGACAAGGTACCCCTGAATCACACACTCCACCTTTTGCATGTACCCATTGTACTGCAATGTACCTTTTAACAAAACTTTGGATCGGTGCATCGATTCTGGGAGTGTGACATTCAATAGCAGGTTTACACTGCCGTTCACGTCACCCTTCCAGCACACCTGACCTTTCAGCCCTTTCAACCACATTGTGCCCTGAAATTTGTTTCCTCCTGGCACAAGTGCTCTTTTCCTCCGTCCCTGCATGGTCCATCTGTGCCAAGCGGAGGGAGGTGTGAAAGGATTAGTACCTTTGTCACCAAACATTAACATGCTTGGGCCTTGCATTCTCATTAACCCCTTATTATACATGAGAATGTCCTTGCTTCGTTCTCCTAGGACGAAATGGCAACCTAGGATCACCATCAGCACGGTACTCTTCATTATAAAAGCACCACCTTGGGAAAGAAAAACATTAGCACTTTGCATTATGCTTTGCTCAGACAGTTTTGTTAGTCTCTCTCCGATCGCCGAAATATCGTGTTTTAGTCTCTTTCCAATTTCAGGAATCTCGTGTTTTAGTCTCTTTCCAATTTCAGGAATCTCGTGTTTCTCCAAACTTAGATTGGCATCTGGAACCTTTTGCTTATCCGACTGACATCTCCATCTTTGCTGCCAGCACTGCAGCTGTCTCAATTCCATATTGCCCAACTCCTGAAATCAAAATACAAACAAATCAATTCTTATTAATGATTTGGGATTCGCCCTGTGGCTTGTACTCTGTACACTTTAAATTGATCAATATATATCGTAATTGATCTCGTTGCTTTATGTTTCTCATTAACTCTATTTACTCTTTTTGGTAGATTGGAGTTAAACTTCACCCCCCTACCTCAGTACTATCCTCAGCACTAACCTGTTTAAAACATGCTCCCGCGGACTTCACCTTTGGAAGCTCTCACCTCATTGCAGCTCCTTCCACATCCCCCCCTATCTGTCCATGCGCGGCCGTCGCATGCACAGATTACGGATGCCACACCTGTTGTTGCTTTGCAGGTGAGCCTGCAATGCTCTTGCTC
Source organism: Hyperolius riggenbachi (assembly GCF_040937935.1). NCBI lineage: Eukaryota > Metazoa > Chordata > Amphibia > Anura > Hyperoliidae > Hyperolius > Hyperolius riggenbachi. Next base: position 319,521,890 of record NC_090646.1, on the reverse strand, counting down.
ATTTTCGCATTTACTTATCTAGAACTTCATTGCGATACCAGCTCTGCTAGAAGTTCTGTGTATTGTACCCTCTGATCAATGTTTGCCGTGCCACCATCTAAACTGCAAAAAAAAATGGCTGCCTCCCTGTAGGAAGGAGCATTTAACACTTAAACTACACCGGGTGCAGGGCTAAGCATACCAGCGTCACATGCCTGCATGCAGATCCCTGAATGCCCACGTGGCAGGTAGTCACATGGCAAACACCGTACTGGAACACTGTCACTCTGTACATGGCAATTCTTTCATTTGTATAATTGCCCCATGAACTGCTGTCAGTTCTTGTTCTTTGTGCTACAATTGATAGGAGCTGGGAAAAAAACATATTTGACCAATCAGTGGACGAAAAAAAAACGCACAAAAAAACAGCCCCAGCCCAGCATAGACCTCTTAGTCCAGCTCTGGCCCTGTCCATGACAAAAACCGGAAAAAACGTTACCGCTCTGCAGCAGCGGCGACGGAAACCCGGATTGGTCATCTCCCTTTTTTCCACCTCCGGCACACCCCTGATGCACTGTCCCCCCCTATACTCTATTGGGAACTCATGCTGCACCACCCATTAAGGTGCCCCACTTACAGGAATAATCCCGTAAGCAACTCAGTACAGACACTTTCCTGACCTGCACTGCTACGTGTGTCCCTGCACCTAGCTGGGACACACTTCCTATCGGTGAGCCTGCAACTTGCTTGGCTCACGTATGCGGACATTCCCTGTGTCCAGACTTCTTCTGAGGAAATCATCTGGAAGCCAAGAAACTCAGTAGAATCTCTCTACTGTCCCCACTCTGGACCCCCCTCCCACCAGCTGCTTCCGTGCACGGCGCCTTGTGCACAGCTGTGACATGGGACGTGGGATCCCCCCCAGCACATCCTCCCCCCTGCCATCGGGGCGTGCCTATCAGTGGGCGCTTCCCGCCCCCTCCCTTCCTGATACATCATGCAGATGGGAGTGGCTTTCTCGACGCCATGTTGAGTCATGGCATGCCAGTCAAAATGGCTGCTATCAATCTCCCGTAGAAACCTCTTAATCCAATACACATTAGGAGAAAAAAACAGTTAGAATATACAATGCATAGTATGCACACTAAACATTTCAGCATATATATTTCTCGGATACCTGCAAAACAGACACAGCAGCGTGTGAAATTTCCTATCTCCTTTCCAGAAAAAAAAACGCAAATCATCTTGGACATGTAGATGGAGGAAAAAAAACATGCACCCACTGAACCCTGATCTTATGACAGCTGAAAAAAACATCCTGAACAGAAGGAATTCTCCACAACTACACCGAAACTTTACTCATATCATAAACCTTTGCCTGGAATGCGGAGTGACAGAAACTGAACAACTCTTCCAGCTATTAGCAGATATCCGCGGACACAAACCTTAACCGTGCTTCCCCCAATCTGTAGAGAGGGGGGTAGGAGGATGCACTGTATTGGCCCCCCTTCTCACTAAACCTACGCTCTGCAATCCGCAAGAAAAAAACCAATAAAACCCATTACACTGAATCATGCTGAGATTACAGAAACATCAATAAGCACTAACTAACTAATAGCACTGACTTGGACCCAGCTTTCCCACTATTCTCGGCTGCTCTCGTTATACCAACTATGTTCTCTTCCTTTCACCCACCCCCTGCTCTCCTCACCATCCACCATCTGCGTGACAGAGCACGAGAGAAAAACAAACATCGCTGGCATCCCTCCCAGCCCATAACTTCCCAGAGAGAAAACGAAACTATATACGCTGCCCACACTTTAGCATAACACAGAAAGATAACACACAGCTGTAGAAAAAAACACTGTTAACCTATAACAGACCACAAACATTGCTACAAAACCAAATAAACGAAACACTATACTTGCCTGGCTCTACAGACTTGTACCGACTTCCAATCCGATCAGCTGACGGCAAGTTTTTTCCCACGAGTCGATGGACCTCGGTGAGCGTTTACTGAGCGTCCTCTCAGCGGATTCTCCGGTCCCGAAGGTAACTTGCTCAAAACCTCTGCCTGGGATACCTCACCACGGAATCCTTTGTTCGGCTAGATTGCGTGTACATCACAACCCAAATAAAACAGGTCCATGACTCGCCGCTGATCATCACTCGGATTGCAGTCCGTGTGTTGGCCTCTCCAGCGGCCTCCCACACACCACTTATCCTCTTGATAAGCTTTCCAGTCCGCGTCAACTCCGCTTGTGTCGCTGTGGAATATCTTGAAAACTTCGGCCCCTGGCCCCTGTCTGCCTGTTTAGCTAGGGGTTTCGGCACCACTGTTAGAACCTGCATCTATATCACCTTGCTTCGACACCAGTAACTTCTTACAGTTACGTCTCACAGACTGTGAGATCACTTGACTCTCCACACAGCAAGTAGGAGATAGACTTCCTCAGGCTTCTTCAATGTTTACGTTATTTATTCAAGTAACAGAAATACAGATAGATACAGTTTATCATCTCCTGGCAAAGCAGACTTCCATGTTGCGTTACAGCTGCGTGAGTACCTTCCTGCTGAATGTACCCAGGGCTTCTTGTATCTACTCTGTTACATCTAGACTACCTATGTACAGCAGACATTATATCAGATTACAGAAAGGAAGCACATACTTAGAGGTCCCAGTCAGCCTTGCGAGCTATTGCGAAAGTAAAGAGCAGAATGAGCTCCCATAGCTCCCTCCGCCTTTAATACTGACTAGGAAAAAATTAAATATGACATCATCTTCGCCACCCCCTAGATCAGACTATTGGTGGACCCACTCGTGGTGTCATCATACACACCTACTTGATTAATAATCAATGAAGCTCCTGACCTATATGCAGGAATGTAGATATTTACATAACATGGCTTATGTTTATTGTTCTAGTAGCGGTACATGCCCAGGTCAGGGAGACCTGCGGCCTTGTACTAGAACAGCTTCTTGGTATGTTCTAGTTCTGCTGACAGAACTGCAGATTTTCTCTCTCAGAGAAAATCCCCTTAAAGGGCCGATCTGCACTCCAAACTTTTTTGACTAACTCAGTCCAAATAACTGAGGCCTACTTAAATTATAACAGAGTCGAGGAGCCAAAGCAATTTTGGGTACCCGGAGTCGGAGTCGGTGGTTTCTTAAACTGAGTTGAAGTTGGAAGATTTTTGTACGGCGTCCACAGCCCTGGGAATAGGTGCCTCGGTATAGGTAGCCAGGAATAGGAGCCTTCAGTACTGGTAGCCTGTACTAGGTGCTCCCAGTATAGGTAGCCAGGAATAGGTGCCTGCAGTGTAGGTAACCTGGCATCGGGGCCCAAGTATAGCTAGTTAGGTATAGGTGCCCCCAGTATTGGAAGCCAGGAATAGGTGCCCTCTGTATAGATAGCCAGGAATAGGTGCCCTCAGTATAGAGTTAGCCAGTAATGGGTGCCCTCAGTATAGGTAGCCAGTAATGGGTGCCCTCAGTATAGGTAGCCAGTAATGGGTGCCCTCAGTATAGGTAGCCAGTAATAGATGCCTGCAGTTTAGATAGCCAGGCATAGGTGCCCCAGTATGGGTAGCCAGGAATAGGTGCCCCCAGTATAGGTAGCCAGGAATAGGTGCCCCCAGTATAGGTAGCCAGGAATAGGTGCCCCCAGTATAGGTAGCCAGGAATAGGTGCCCCCAGTATAGGTAGCCAGGAATAGGTGCAAGCCAGTATAGGTAGCCAGGAATAGGTGCAAGCCAGTATAGGTAGCCAGGAATAGGTGCAAGCCAGTATAGGTAGCCAGGAATAGGTGCAAACCAGTATAGGTAGCCAGGAATAGGTGCAAGCCAGAATAGGTAGCCAGGAATAGGTGCAAGCCAGTATAGGTAGCCAGGAATAGGTGCCTCAGTTTAGGTAGCCAGGAATAGGTACCACCAGCATGTGCAGCCAGTATAGGTAGCCAGGCACAGTTGCCCCCAGTATAGAATAGCCAGGAATAGTTGCAGCCAGTATAGGTAGCCAGGAATAGGTGCAGGCAGCAGTGATGGGCTCACAAGTAATTACAAGTGTCTAAGCACTCAAAGTCATGATTGAAATGAGCCTTAATTACCTAAGGTGTGCGGCGGGGAAATAAGGGGTTATTTACCCATAAGTCCTTGGTATGTTGTGCGCTTCAAAAAGCTTGCATGCGTCCTATTGGACGCATTGCAAGCCTCACTACGCAAACTTCCTCCTTCAAGCCGGAAGGAGAAAGTGCGCGGTGGTGAGGCTTGGAACGTGTCCAATAGGATGTGTGCAAGCTATTTGGAGCACACGACATACCAAGGACTTATGGGTAAATAACCCCTTATTTCCCCGCCGCACACCTGAGTTAAGGCTCATTTAAATCACAAATTTGAGTGCTTAGACACTCGTAATTACTCGTTAGCCCATCACTTCATCACTGGTAGGCAGTATAGCTAGCCAGGAATAGGTGCCGCCTGTATAGCTAGCCAGGAATAGGTGCCGCCTGTATAGCTAGCCAGGAACAGGTGCCGCCTGTATAGCTAGCCAGGAACAGGTGCCGCCTGTATAGCTAGCCAGGAACAGGTGCCGCCTGTATAGCTAGCCAGGAACAGGTGCCGCCTGTATGGCTAGCCAGGAACAGGTGCCGCCTGTATAGCTAGCCAGGAACAGGTGCCGCCTGTATAGCTAGCCAGGAACAGGTGCCGCCTGTATAGCTAGCCAGGAACAGGTGCCGCCTGTATAGCTAGCCAGGAACAGGTGCCGCCTGTACAGCTAGCCAGGAATACAGTATGCGAAACCAGTATAGGTAGGCAGGAATAGGTGCCCCCAGTATAGATAGCCAGGTGGAAGGGATGGGGGATGCAGCAGTGTACACACAAACAGCGGCGGGGGTGGGACGCAACAGCGTACACACAAACAGCGGTGGGGTAATCCGATACATTGCCGGGATCCATAGCCGCATGTAGTACTTCCTCCTTCTGCGTTCCATCTCACTGTAACAGTGCCCCCTAAGTCTTTTATGTGGCTATTGTAAGTGAGATTAATACTTAGGGAGCTCCACCCTGTGCAAGATGCACCCGGAGTTTGTCTGCCTGCTCACCGCTGCACTCACACTTCAGGCGACTTCATCGGTATCCGCTGACATGCCTGGTTTGTCAGTATCAGAAGCGTTCCTGTTTCACCGTCGTCCTCTTGCTTAAAGGAATACTTAAGGCAAAAATAAAAAATTAGTTTTACTCACCCGGGGCATCCCTCAGCCCCCTGAAGCTGGATGGTGCCCTCGCAGCCCCGCTCCTATCATCCTGTCCCCGCCGGCGGCTACTTCCGGGTTCGGCGACAGGCTGGGAACGCGGCTGATTCTCCGCGTTCCCAGCTGCTATATCACCCTCTAATGCGAATCAGCCGCGTTCCCAGCCTGTCGGCGGCTGTCGCCGAACCCGGAAGTAGCCGCCGGCGGGGACAGGACGATCGGAGCGGGGCTGCGAGGGCACCATCCAGCTTCAGGGGGCCGAGGGATGCCCCGGGTGAGTAAAACTCATTTTTTATTTTTGCCTTAAGTATTCCTTTAAGCGGGACTTCCGGTTGGTGGTTATAATAGTTTGGTTCATTCACCAGCAAAGATGTCAACTTAAAGGAGTAGTGGATCGATTCATTAGTCAAACATTGTATACAAATCTGCACTAGATGCAATCCTACTATTCCTGCAGACCCTCATTGCGGTTCTCCTGGTCTGCAGGTAGTGTTGCCTGCACCCCCCTCTCAAAATTGTTGGGAGTTAAGGGACATTCAATTGCTCTTAATATAAATTCTCTGAGTCATTCATCGTTTTGTAGATGAAATCCCGTGGCTTGTAACCCCCTCTGATGATCCATAATAGTGTTCAGGGAGGTTACATCTAGTGTACATAGTATCAAATTATCATTCCATTGTAAATCTTTCAAGAGATTTATAACATGCTTTGTGTCTTTAACATATGCCATAGTTCCCTTAATTTTTTTTTTTTTTTTTTTTTATATAAACAATCTTGTCAGTTAGATGTGAGGGAGCTGGGCAGACTCCTCCTGTTCTTATGGACTTTGGGTGGATGGTAACACATTGTGAATTTCATATCCAGGTAATTGTATTACGGCTGGTTCTGAAAGCAGAGTCTTTTGTTGAGCAAATTCCTTTGCTGGGTCTTTCCTCAAGAAGCGATATGTCTCAGTCTCCCAACAATTGGTTTCCCTCACCCACATATACACTTCTATCCTGCTCCACCACTCCCCCTCCTTTATCTTCCAAACAAATTATTATTTCAGGATAATTTGTTAAATTATTCACTGCTAGGAGTGGTCATAAATCCCGATGTATTTCCGCTTTTTGAGTGTCTTTCTGATATTTGCAGAATTACATGGGAATTTTTATGCACCTTGCCTAATTTTGTTTAAACAATTATAGCACACTTTCTGTAAAACCATTAAACTTAATTTATTCACTTCTCAAATCTCACAGTGTGTGTCTCCTATATGATATATTTAAAGAGAAACTCCGACCAAAAATTGAACTTTATCCCAATCAGTAGCTGATACCCCCTTTTACATGAGAAATCTATTCCTTTTCACCAACAGACCATCAGGGGGCGCTGTATGACTGATATTGTGGTGAAACCCCTCCCACAAGTAACCCCTCCCACAAGAAGTTTGAACTTTTGTGGGAAATGGCTGTTTACAGCTGTTTTTAACTGCCAAAATCCATGCAGCAGCTACATCACCTGCCAACACCAAAATGTTCACTGGAGTTCCTCTTTTAGGGCTGGTTCACACGGGCGTCTGCTGAGCTTTCGCTTGGCGTCGCATTCAAACTCCAGCGTTTAAAAGCTAGCTTTTGAAGGCTTTTCGGAAGCGTTCAAGGCTAGCAGTTCTGGTTTCTGCTATTGTTTCCTGGCGTTTACCGCCTCTTGAGACTAGACGCAACGCCGGGATCAACCGCCAGGCGTTTATGAAAGCCTGCAAAAGCCAGCCATAAACGCTCCCATTCACTTGAATGGGACAGCGATAGATCCCAAAAAACGCGGCGTTGTTAAACGCCGCAAAAGCGTCCGTCTGAACCAGCCCTAACTGACATTTTTATTGTAACAACCAACTATTTATACAGGAAAATCATGATGATTAACAAGGTTGCCCAAACTTTCGCACCCCACTATATTGGATTTCATTGCTTTACGATCTTAAAGAGGAACTCCATTGAATGACTGCTTTTTTTAGAACAATAAAAAATATTTTATTATTTAGGGTTTATAAATAAAAAATAATCAATGCCTCGTGTAATGGCTCCTTTATGGAGATTTCCTGTCAGCGTATCAGCACATCCGGGTGAATGGGCGGCAACATATATTTAATATGGGCAGAGAAAAAAAATCCTGCTCTGATCCATCTGCCAATCAACTGAAAACACGCCTATAAGGCCAGTGATTGGTTGTTTTCCTCTGCTATGAAAACGTCACTTTTGAGCGTCCAAAACACATGGCCTGCGTAGGACGTGTTGTGAAGATATGTACAGGAGAAGAGAGCTATCTGTAGTGGTGATTAGTTGCCTATTCTCAGTATGACTATATAATAGACTCTACTCTTTCTTCACGTTCTTATTGTGGCAGCGGCTATGCAGGGCTAATGCAAGGGAGACACCACAGAGTGCATACTATGTGGTGATTATCCACCCCTCCCTTCTCCTTAGTATAGCTGTAGAACAGCTTCTGCTCTTTCTCCACGGGCTCCTTCTTGCAGGGCAGATGCAAGGGAGACCTGGCTGGATAAATCCTTGGTAGTAATTATCTCTCTGCACCCTCTCCCAGTATGGCGACAGAACACCCTCCTCTCTTTCTATACTTTTTACGAGGGCCACCCACTCTGACTCCACCAAGTACAGCGGCAGTGTGGTCTGCATGGCCTCCCCTCTTCCTGTATTTGTTTCTGGCGGGTGACTGTGCAGTGCTGATGTAACGGGAGACCTAGCTGGCTGTATCATCTGTGGACGGTGATGATCTTCCCGACCCGACCTGCACCCCTCCCCTGTGGCGGCATAACAGCCTCTGCTCTTTCCCTACTTACTTCCTCTAGCAGTGGCTACGCAGGGTTGATGTAGGAGATAACATCTTTGCTCATCCTCCCAAGTACAGCGGCAGTGTGGTCTGTGAATAGTCTCCCCTCTCCCTTCAGTATGTGCTAGTTCTTGCGGGGGATGAGTGCAGGGAGAATGGATGTGGCCGGCTGCATAGTTTGTGTTCCTTACCCCTCCTCCTCCTTAGTATAGAGGCAGACTCCGCTCTGCATAGCTTCTGCTCTTTCTTTACTGTTTATAGTTATAGAAAGTGCAGGAAGAGCTGTGGCTATGCAGAGCTGAGTGAAAGTCAGGCATCTGTAAGCAGACTGGACTGTGCATTGCCTCGCTCTTCATTCAGTGTTTGTTTATGTTATACGGAGTGAAGGGCTGCAGCTATTGAAGCCTGGTCGTCTCCCTGATTTACACGAGTGTCTTGTGTTTGTGCTGATCATCTTGGGGAGGGGGTGGGGGCTGCAGTTGTAGCTGATGCTTCTTCTGGTGGAAAAGGTTCTGTTTTTGTTTTTCTAGATGGTTGTAAGTTTTGATTATTGTGAAATTTCATAAAATATACTGGATACATGTGGGTTTTTTTGTTGTTGGATGTATGACAAATATGGGACACCTGTGGCTATGTTTTGAAACCCTTATTTATTTTTGTTGATGAGCCCCCCTGTTTTCCTGGGAGATTTTTTTTTTTTTTATGAGGTCCGTTTTGGTTTCATGTGTCTTACCCCTCCTTTTTTCTGTGAGCATCCTCTCTGGTTTTGTGTGAGCCCCCTTTTTTTAGATTAGCTCCGTTTTTCTTTTGTAAGACCCACTGGTTTTCTATTTGTCACCTATGTTTCCTTTGTGAGCCCCCTGTTTGTATTCCTGTGTGAGACCCCCGTTTTGTTAACTTTTGTGAAACATATTCTGGTTTGTCACTTAGCATCACTCCCTTGGTGTCCCCATTTGTGCACCCCTTTCCTTTCTCTGTGTGAGTGGATCTTCACTTGGTTTGACTGTTTACACACCCTCCTCTCTTACTTGCCCTATATGTTGTCCCCTCCTCTTTTGGTTTCCCTTTGCGGATCCCTTTTTTCCTTTCGTTTCCCTATGTTACTCCTTTGTTTGCCTTTGTGAGCACCCCCTCCCTTGGTTTCTCTCCGTGATCACTTCCCTTGTTTGACTTGTGTGATTTCACCCTGGTTTCCTTTTTTTTGAACCCCACCTTCCTTGTTTCTCTCTGTGTGATTTCCCCCCCCCCCCCCATTTATTTGGTTTTCCTCTGTGTGGTCCCCCTCCCTTTGGTTTTCCTCTGTGTGGTCTCCCTCCCTTTGGTTTTCCTCTGTGTGGTCCCTCGTCCCTTTGGTGTCCCTCAGTGTGGTCCCCCCATCCCTTTGGTGTCCCTCCATCCCTTTGGTGTCCCTCAGTATGGCCCCCCCATCCCTTTTGTGTCTCAGTGTGGTCCCCCCCCCATCCCTTTGGTGTCCCTCGGTGTGGTCCCCCCATCCCTTTGGTGTCCCTCGGTGTGGTACCCCCCATCCATTTGGTGTCCCTCATTGTGGTTTGTCCTTACCTTTGGTTTCCCTCTGTGTAGTTCCATCCAGGGCTGTGAAGTCAGTACAAAAATCTTCCAACTCCACAGTTTATGAAACCTCTGACTCAAGGTACCCAAAATGGCTTTGACTCCTTATTCTAATACTTAGCAGGGCTGTGTATTTTGTATAAAAATCATCCGAATCTGACTAAGTTTATGAAATCAACTCCGGGTATCCAAAATTGCTCTGACTCCACAGCCCTGGTTCCAATTCCCTTTGGGTTTCCTCTGTGTAGTTCCATTTCCCTTTGGTTTCTCTCTGTTTAGTTCCATCTCCCTTGATTACCATTAGTATTTACCCCTTTGTCTGTGAGCTCTCCATCCTTCAGTAACAAACCTTCCCCACGTGGACAATTTAAGAAATTCCCAACTGCACAGGTTTCTTAACGTCAAGTTTCCAACAATAATACATATACACAAACCAAAGTTTAATACACAGGATGCGATTCTACCATGAAGCTGTAAGCTCCTGAGGATAGTACGTTACAGTTCTACTTTATTTCATTTTGACAGGAACGGTTCTCTTTTTTTGTTCACAGTACTATTGGTGCCCGCCAGTGCATGCTTGGATATTGCAATACTGTTCTCTATCATTCCATTTTTTTGACTTACTATTTGATATACATTTTTTTCTCCCTTAATTGGATCAGCATGGACACTGCTCACCCTCTTTCATTTCATGAGAGCTTTGTTGCACAGATGGATGCTGGTTCTGAAAAAACTATCCTCCCTACTGCACAGAACTATGTTTTAAACAGGAGAATACCTTTTGTTATTCTCCCCCATAAGTGATGGCCTTTCTTTAATTGAAAGTTATGCATCGTTTGGAACGCTCTTTCATTCTGTGGAACAATGGAAGCCCGCAACTTTATATTATTAATAAAATATATATATTTATTGTATTTATAAAGCGCCAACATATTACGCAGTGTTGGACAATAAGGATACATACAATATTTAGGGGTGACATACAGCAAAATGACAATACCTGAATACAAGAAAGACCAGATCATGCAGCACAGTATGAGTACAAGGTAATGCTTAGTCAGTCACTGGATGGAGCATGGAGATTAGGCAAGTTAGGTTCACTCAGATGCATAGCATGGGTTCACAGTAATGGAGGTGCAAGATCAGGGAGGACACAAAAGGAGGACGACCCTGCCCAAAGGCTTACAATCTAAAGGGAGAGGTAAGGACACGGAAGGTAGGAGACCAGAGTTCAGCTGTGGGTTTAGAGCACTTGTGAGGGGTAGTAGGCCAGAGTGAAAAGGTAAATTTTGAGGGCTTTCTTGAAGATGTTGAAGGAGGGGACTGCCCTAATGGGTGGAGGTAGGGAGTTCCATAGTGTTGGAGCAGCTCTTGAGAAGTTCTGGAGGCGTGCATGGGACTGGGTGATGCGGGGGGGCGGTTAGGCGAAGTTCATTGGAAGAGCGGAGTGAGCCGCTAGGTGTGTACCTCTGAGTAAGATCGGAAATGTAGGTTGGACAGGTTTTGTGGACAGATTTGTAGGTCAGACACAGTATCTTGAATCTGATTCTGGACTGGATAGTAAGCCAGTGGAGGGATTCAAGGAGGAGATCCGCCGTGGTGGAGCGATGGGAGCAGTGGATAATTCTGGCTGTCGCATTCATGATGGACTGCAGTGGGGCTGTTCGGGTCATAGGGAGACCAGACAGCAGGGCATTGCAGTAGTCAAGGCGGGAAATTATGAGGGCATGGATGAGGAGTTTGGTGATGGCAGAGGTCAGGAAAGGGCGAATCTTACAGATGTTACGAAGGTGGAAGTTGCACGACTTTGTGAGGTTTTGGATGTGGGGAGTGAAGGAGAGTGCAGAGTCCAGGGTGACACCCAGACAGCGGGCTTGAGAGGTAGGGTGAATGGTAGTGTGGTTAACAGTGACATGCACATCTGGGAGGTTTATGGATGTCCGGGGTGGGAAGATCATAAATTCCGTTTTGTCTAGGTTTAGTTTCAGGAACCTAGCGGACATCCAGGAGGAGATGGCTGATAGACAGGAGGAGACCTTGTCCATGGTATTGGTGAATATGTCAGGGGTGTGAAGGTAGATCTGGGAGTCATCTGCATACTGATGATAGTTAAAACCCATGGAGGAGATAACCTTGTCAATGGAGGATGTGTATAGGGCCGGGCCGAGGCATAGGCTGGAGAGGCTCCAGCCTCAGGGCGTAGTGTAGGAGGGGGAGCAAAATTCATTCAGCTGTCATTCCTAATTGTGTATGAAGCAGAAAGAAATAAGAAAAGGGGATACATAGTAGTGACTGCAAGCCAGATAACTATATATTAAGGTGTTGGGGAGGTTGTGGGCCCTGTGGCCCTCTTTGTCTAATAGAAATCCTTGTGTGACGGCTGAGGTGGGAGGGATGGAGGGGCGCACTTTGGTGTCTCAGCCTTGGATGCTGGAGGACCTTGTCCCTGCTCTGGTATAGGGTGAACAATAGGGGGCCAAGGCCTGAACCGTGGGGGACTCCCACCGAAAGGTGGTTGGGGGTGGACGAGGACTCATTGAAGGCGGTCGTGAAGGGGCGGTTGGAGAGGTAGGATGAAAGCCAGGACAGGGCAAGATCGTGAATGCCCATGGACTGGAGGGACTGGAGGAGTAGGGGATGATCTACTGTGTTAAAAGCTGCTGAAAGGTCAAGGAGGAGGAGAATGGAGTATTTACCTTCAGCTTTAGCTAAGGCAAGGTCATTGACCACTTTGGTGAGAGCGGTTTTGGGTGAGTGGGCAGGCCGAAATCCAGATTGCAGTGGGTCTAGCAGTGAGTTGGCATTGAGGAACTGGGTCAGGCGTTTGAGAACCAGACGCTCAAGGAGTTTTGAGGCAAAGGGGAGGAGGGAGATAGGACGGTAGTTGGAGGGTAGCGAGGGGTCGAGGGAGGGTTTCTTGAGCAGGGGTAGTACAGTGGCCTGCTTGAAGTCTGAGGGGAAGGTGCCTGTGGATAGAGAGAGGTTGAACAGGGTAGTGAGGACTGGGGCCAATTCCGTGAAGTGAGGCTGGAGTAAATCAGAAGGGATAAACGCTCTTGGCATTCTCTTGATGAGCTTCAAGAGGTAGTCACCTGAAATGGTTTTCACTTCACAGGTGTGCAATAGGGGGGATTTCTTGCCTTATAAATGGAGTTGGGACCATCAGTTGCGATGTGGAGAAGTCAGGTGGATACACAGCTGATAGTCCTACTGAATAGACTGTTAGAATTTGTATTATGGCAAGAAAAAAGCAGCTAAGTAAAGAAATGAGTGGCCATCATTACTTTAAGAAATGAAGGTCAGTCAGTCTGAAAAATTGGGAAAACTTTGAAAGTGTCCCCAAGTGCAGTCTCAAAAACCATCAAACGCTACAAAGAAACTGGCTCACATGCGGACCGCCCCAGGGAAGGAAGACCAACAGTCACCTCTGCTGCAGAGGATAAGTTCATCCAAGTCACCAACCTCAGAAATCGCAGGCTAACAGCAGCTCAGATTAGAGACCAGGTCAATGCCACACAGAGTTCTAGCAGCAGACACCTCTAGAACAACTGTTAAAGGGAAGGTCCAAGCTAAAAAAAGTAGTTCTTCGCCTGCTCAGTAGAGACCCGATGACGTCACGTGCACCACGTGCCCCCCCCGCCGTGGAGCGCACAGAAGCTGACCCAGAAAGCCGACCTGGAGAGGTCGGCTTCTTCAGCGCTGGACACCGGGAGGGAGAGGAGCTGCTGCGAGGGCACAGATCGACTGCCAGGAGCTGGAAGACGCCCCAGGTAAGTGGAGGTTTTTCTTTTTTTTTTTAGCTTGGACCTTCCCTTTAAAAGAAGACTGTGTGAATGAGGCCTTCATGGTAGAATATCTGTTAGGAAACCACTGCTAAGGACAGGCAACAAGCAGAAGAGACTTGTTTGGGCTAAAGAACACAAGGAATGGACATTAGACCAGTGGAAATCTGTGCTTTGGTCTGATTAGTCCAAATTTGAGATCTTTGGTTCCAACCACCATGTGTTTGTGGGATGCAGAAAAGGTGAACGGATGGACTCTACATGCCTGGTTCCCACCATGAAGCATGGAGAAGGTGGTGTGAAGGTGTGGGGGTGCTTTGCTGGTGACACGGTTGGGGATTTGTTCAAAATTGAAGGCATACTGAACCAGCATGGCTACCACAGCATCTTGCAGCGGCATGCTATTCCATCCGGTTTGCGTTTAGTTGGACCATCATTTATTTTTCAACAGGACAATTACCCCAAACACACCTCCAGGCTGTGTAAGGGCTATTTGACCAGGAAGGAGAGTGATGGGGTGCTGCGCCAGATGACCCGGCCTCCACAGTCACCAGACCTGAACCCAATCGAGATGGTTTGGGGTGAGCTGGACTGCAGAGTGAAGGCAAAAAAGCCAACAAGTGCTAAGCATCTCTGGGAACTCCTTCAAGACTGTTGGAAGACCATTTCAGGTGACTACCTCTTGAGGCTCATCAAGAGAATGCCAAGAGTGTGCAAAGCAGTAATCAAAGCAAAAGGTGGCTACTTTTGAAGAACCTAGAATATGACATATTTTCAGTTTTCACACTTTTTGGTTATGCAATATGGTCTGAGATATCTCTATCTATCTATATTGCACCTACACTAGGGGAACCATATTTTCCACCTTGTAAGACACACTTTTGATGTAATTTACACAAGCACTGGACTAGAGGGAGAAGTGAGGAGTCTGAGAACATCGTCGATCCCCGGGCAGAGTAGATGCAGTAAGACATGTTGGCTTGCACTACATTTAACAGGCATGGGGAGACACCGACTAGGGGGGTGGGACAAAACTGCCACACAGAGCAGAAGAGGGGACATCATACACAGGAGCAGTGACACAAAATACGGGACTAAACAGAGCGGACACACAGAATGGAATGGGGACATTAATACACATGAGCAGAGACTATGGACAGAAAGACCACATAAGGAACGGGGGGGGGGGGGGGGGGCATGTAATACACAGGGAGACTCAAACAAGGGGGCTGGACAGAGGCTACACAGGGGTCTGGAGGGGAGGGGCAGCCACGGAAGAAAACACCACAGGGGACACAGGCTGTACAGAGCAGCCACACAGAGGGTAGAAGGGGGGGGGGGGGGACCTGGAGGCATAAGGTGACACATGGGATCAAAGAGGACAGAAGGGGACACAATTTTAAGACGCTCCTGGAATATGGACACACCAGGTTCAGTATTTTTTTTTTTTACCAATGGTTTTTACCCTCTAAACCTAGGTGCATCATATTCCAGAGCATATGGTGAGCTTGGCGGCAAATACGGTACCTATCTAACCTATACTAGAGGTAACTATACTGCCTACCGACACTTGAGGCACCTACCTGGCTAACCTATACTGGGGAAAAATATACTAACTATACTGAGTGCAATTAGACCTGGCTAACCTTTAATGTGGCCACCTATACCTGGCTAAAAATGGTGGGTGGAAGAGAGAACTCACAGCGGAAGACAGAGGGTTGGAAAACAATTGAAAAATCACAGGAAAAGGTTTGATAGGAAGGTGCACCCCATAATGGAAGAGGGGAGTCAGCCGCTGGGTGGGCTACTTGACTTATGCCTCCTTTCTTCTCCCTGGAGACACCTTCCATGCTCCCGCCTCCATGGAGATTTTTTTTGAAAGAATATTTTTATTGAGTTTTAAGTGGCAACAGTGCCACTAAAGCAAAACAAATTCAACACTGTAACATTGATACAATGCAGTCCAAAAAAAAAAATATTGCTCGGTAGGATGGGGTCCTGAAACCCAGAAAAGGGGGGGGGGTCTGGTCCAGTCACATGCCTTTCCAGAAAACCATAGCCTCCATGGAGATTTAGCGCAGCATAAAGCTTGGTAAGAGAAACTCACCTTTCTGCTTGATCTGATAGCTGCTGAACTCCATTTGTATAACCGCTGATACACACTCTACTTCCTCATTAACAGGTGTGTGAATCAGCGGTATGTAGACAGAGATTTTGCAGCAATTGGAGCAAGCAGGAAGGCTAGTTTCTATTACCGGGCTTCCCACTTCGCCAACTCTGCATGGAGGGGGGAGCACAGAGGGCAACTTCATGGAAAAGGAAGGAAGGGAGATAAGTCAGACCACCATTCTCTCCCCCCCTCCATTATGGGGCACCTACATATCTTATCTATACTGTGGAGTTATACCTACCTGTACTGTACTGTGGGCACCTACATATCTCACCTATAGTGATGGCAACTATACTGCCTACCTATATTGGAGACACCCTCCTATTAAATCTATGCTGGGGCAAAGATACTGGCTACCAATATTAGAGGCACCTACCAGGCTAACCTATTCGGGGGCAATTATACTGGCGCCCCTATGCAAGGCTACCTATACTGGGGGGACCTATAGCTGGCTACCTATACTGGGTGCAACTAGACCTGGCTGACCTATACTGCAGGGACCTATACCTGGCTCCACAGGGGAGGGGTTCCAAAGAATGGTACACAGAGGAAAACAAAGGAAGGGAGAGGGAGCTCTCAGAGGAAAACAGACTGAGGGTTTGAAAACAAAAAAAATGTTGATGGAGATGGATAGATAGGTAATTGCCCCCCATAATGAAGGGGGAGTTAGCCTCGGGGAGGATGGTCTGACTTCTCCCTTCCTATTTCTTCCTGGGGCCGCCCTCCGTGCTCCCCCCTCTATGCAGAGTTAGGCCTCTTTTCCAAGGACAGTTAAAGAGAAACTCCGACCAAGAATTGAACTTTATCCCAATCAGTAGCTGATACCCACTTTTACATGAAAAATATAATGATTTTCACAAACAGACCATCAGGGGGCGCTGTATGACTGATTTTGTGCTGAAACCCCTCCCACAAGAGGCTCTGGTACCGTACGGTACTCTGGGCAAACTGCCACAATGTAACAATGACACACACAGGAAATGGCTGTTTATAGCTGTCTGTTAAAGCCAGAACAGCTACATAATCTGCCCACAGTAACAATGTCACCATGTAATACATGTCAGAATGTGAATCTGGGAGAGGAAAGATTTTACAATGAGCAAACTCTGACTACATCATGTATACATAATTATTGTAAAAATTAAGCACCTTTTTATATTAAATTATTTTCACTGGAGTTCCTCTTTAATAAGCAGTGAAATGCCTCTCAAAGTCTCACAACTGCTCACTGCTGTCTGGTAACTGTTCACTTCTGCCTAGTAACTGGTCACTGCTGTCTAACTGCTTGTTGAGCACACATCAACTGTCCGTTGAAAAAATAGAAAGCCTGGTCAGAAGAACTAACCTTCCTGCTTGCTGATGTCCGTCTGCATAACCGCAGATACACGCTCTACTTCCTGATTAACAGGAAGTAGAATTTAAGTCAGCATCTATGCAGTTGTAGAATTTGTGGCGATTGGAGCAAGCAGGAAGGCGAGTTCCTCATACGAGTTATCCCGCTGCACGAACTCTGCTTGAAGGGGGGGAAC
Organism: Hyperolius riggenbachi; assembly: GCF_040937935.1. NCBI lineage: Eukaryota > Metazoa > Chordata > Amphibia > Anura > Hyperoliidae > Hyperolius > Hyperolius riggenbachi. The sequence goes on along the minus strand of NC_090646.1, from coordinate 319,504,783 downwards.
ACTGAGGGTGGCCCTGGAGAGAGTAAGGCAGGGCTGTGGAGTGGGTCCAAAACTCCACCGACTCCTCAGCTTAGGATTCCACCGACTCCGACTCCTCGACTCAGACTCCTCTAATTTGCATATTACAATTTTGTTGATTAAAAGTATGTAACATGAAATTCGTCTCTTAACTGCCAACGCTTAGGAATTTTACAAGACAACTGAAGTGAGAAGGATATGTAGACTACTATATTTATTCCCTTTAGACTAAACTAGTCCTTGGTAAGAGTACTTGTAAAAGGTACAAACTAAAACAAAGAACATCTATCAGGCCCTAGGCAATGTAAGTGTGGGTACATGTAAGAGTGATGTGCAGGTGCTCTGCAGGGGAACAAGGAGATTCTTCCTCTATTACACATTATTCATTTTTTTTTTTTTTCTAACTTCCATATGTTTTTATGTAGAAATAAATTTACCTCTGGAAGATAGATACCCTTAGATCTATATGTTTTATTCATCTTTTAACTGCATATTTGTGGCGAGTCTGCTATATGGTAAGACAGTGGATACAGTGTGACATGAGCGAGGCCTAGCAGGAGGAAGACCAGCTGCAGGCCCATACAACCCATATAAAGACCCTGTAATTAAGGTCTATGGATTTCTGAATAGCATTAGTGGTGATAGTGGAGGATCTCAAGAGTCAGCGCTGAAGTGATTTGATTGGCACCTATCTAACCTATACTAGGGGCACCTACCTATTTAGCCTATTCCGGAGGTGCCTACCTATCTAACCTACACTGGTGGCACCTACCTATCTAACATATAATGTGGCCACTTATCTAACCTACACTGAGGGGTTCCTACCTATCTAAACTATATTGGTGGTAACTATACTGGCTACCTATATTGGAGGCTCACACCTATCTAACCTATACTGAGGGCATCTGCCTATCTAACGTATACTGGGTGCAACTATACTGACTACCTATACTAGAGGCACCCACCTAGCTAACCAATACAGGGGGCAATTATACTGTCTAACTATACTGGGGCACCTATGCCTGGCTACCTGTAGTGGGGGGACCTAGAGCTGGCTACCTATACTAGTCACATCACGCGGAAAAAGACTGAAAGCCTGGACCCCTCTCTATCATCGGCTTCAATAGACCATACGGTATTTGTTAACCATCGCTCACCCACCAGCCTGGCTGCTGCACCCTCCCTCACCTGGCAAACGGAGTGAAAGTCGATCCGATCAACCAGTGATCAGATCTGTTTTCAAGTGTGCACCAAGCCATGTGGATTGGGTGAAGCAGAGACCAGATCCGTTTGGCTTTATCCAATGTGAACCAGTTCTCAAAACGTAAACAAACGGGGCTCACACAATAACATACGGAGGGCTCAAACATGTAAACAAACGGGTACCACACTAAACAGAGGGGGCTCACACATAAAAAACAGTAAGCTGACACATGTAAAAACAAACATAGGAAGCTCACACATGAAAATAAACCTGGGTAATCAAATCGGAAAATAAGTAATGGAATCTCACACATGTAAACAAACAGGGAATCACATAGAAAAATAAAAAGATTAGGAACATACATCTACACAGAGGGACCACCTAAGAAATTAAATAGGGGGCTCAAACATGTACACAAAAACAAATATGATCACACATTGTATGTTGCAGGATATGCTATGAAGTTTCCAACTAATCAAAAATCACAACCAAGGAAAAAAAATATCACCCACAAGAAGCATCAGCTACAACTGCAGCCCCCACCCCCTCCCCAAGATGATCAGCACAAACACAAGACACTCGTGTAAATCAGGGAGACGACCAGGCTTCAATAGCTGCAGCCCTTCACTCCGTATAACATAAACAAACACTGAATGAAGAGCGAGGCAATGCACAGTCCAGTCTGCTTACAGATGCCTGACTTTCACTCAGCTCTGCATAGCCACAGCTCTTCCTGCACTTTCTATAACTATAAACAGTAAAGAAAGAGCAGAAGCTATGCAGAGCGGAGTCTGCCTCTATACTAAGGAGGAGGAGGGGTAAGGAACACAAACTATGCAGCCGGCCACATCCATTCTCCCTGCACTCATCCCCCGCAAGAACTAGCACATACTGAAGGGAGAGGGGAGACTATTCACAGACCACACTGCCGCTGTACTTGGGAGGATGAGCAAAGATGTTATCTCCTACATCAACCCTGCGTAGCCACTGCTAGAGGAAGTAAGTAGGGAAAGAGCAGAGGCTGTTATGCCGCCACAGGGGAGGGGTGCAGGTCGGGTCGGGAAGATCATCACCGTCCACAGATGATACAGCCAGCTAGGTCTCCCGTTACATCAGCACTGCACAGTCACCCGCCAGAAACAAATACAGGAAGAGGGGAGGCCATGCAGAGCAGGGGTCAGCCATCAAGGGGGAGGAAAAAAGAAAGGACCACCATGGATGCAGCTGGCCGGGAAGACGATCAGCCCTGCAAAACTTCCAATCATGCTCCACTTTCTCTAACAGTATCAGAAAGTAGAGAATGGTCGGAGGTATGCAGGGCTGATCGGAAGACCCGACCAGCTACTTCAAATAACACGTATTAAAAAAAAAAAATAAGAATAATTAGCACATATGCAATAAGCTAGAGGAGCAGCCACTGCAGCCTAACATGGAAGAACGAATCTAGCATGGAACGTGCAACAGCCTGCTAAATCGTCCCATGCTAGTGACGCAGCTGGGCTGAAAATTCCCAGAATGCCTCACTTCATTGAACTGTATAATTAGTACCGCGGTACTGAGGTCTCACTGTGGGAGGGGCTTCAGCATATAATCAGCTATGCTGACAAATCTGGAACAGCTAAAAGAAAAAGGAAACACTTTTTCATTTAAACATGCCTATAAGGTATGCTATGAAGCCAAGTTAAAAATGGCATTGGAGTTCCTCTTTAAATCAGTGCCCAAAGCCATTGAGGGCTATTCGGCATGTTCACAATTGCAGTTCTTTGTTTGCTTTATTCCACCATTTCCACGTGTCCACATCGTGACATCTAAACTGATGCCTATGATGTAGTTTTGAGGAGTCTGCATTTCTATATCAGAGTACAGTCATATTTGAGAACTTGCTGAAGTGTTAAATGTTCTGCAGTTGTTTTGTTTTCTACCATAATGTTTACGTTCTCCCCTATTTTAAGAGCTAAACAAGAAGAGAAGCGCAAAAAAGAGGAAGATAAGCGAATAAAAGAAGAAGAAAAGGTACTTTTTCTTTTTATATCATTCGTGTTTAAAACTGATGTCTACTGGAATAGATTTTTTTTTTAACGCTGAAGTAAACTTTCCTGTACAAATCTCAGACGTGAAGAAGGGAGCACACTTGGGTCCACGGAGGATGCTTACAGTCAGTGGCATAGCAATAGGGGATGTAGAGGTTGCTACACCACCCTTGTCCCTGGACCAGAGGGGGCCCTCTTTCATCCATCTTGTTAGCTTTGAGTTGGTGCTGTACTGATAGGAACCTTTAACCTCGTGACGACCAGCTAACGCCGATTGGCGTAAACTGGTCGTCTGCGGGTTACCATGGAAACGGCCGCTCGATCGAGCGGCCTTTCCATGTCAGTTCACGGAGGGTGTCTCCGTGAACAGCCGGAGAGCCGCCGATAGCGGCTCGCCGGCAAAATGTAAACAGGCGGGGAAGAAATCCCCGCTGTTTACATCATACGGCGCTGCTGCGCAGCAGCGCCGTAAGTCAGATCAGCGATCCCCGGCCTCTGATTGGCCGGGGATCGCCGGCATATGATAGGCTGAAGCCTATCCCACAATGCGCAGGACGGATATCCGTCCTGCGCAGCCCATGAAGGGAGAGGGAGGGAGCGCACAAAACGCTGCGGAGGGGGGCTTTGAGGAGCCCCCCGCTACCCACTAATGGCCGGCGGCGATCAGACCCCCCCAGCAGGACATCCTCCTAGTGGGGAAAAAAGGGGGGTAGTCTGATCGCCCTGCTGCACTGCTGATCGGTGCTGCGGGCTGTAGAGCCCACGCAGCACCGATCAGTGAAAATTCCCCTGGTCGGCAAGTGGTTAAAAGTGCATTGCATAGTGGTAATCCTTAACAAACTGTTTCCTTACTCTAAATGCACCGCTCTGACACTGCAGCTGTCCTTTATAGTTTGTGAGGCTCCATATCAATAGAGTTCTTGGGGCCCCATGCTCCTTAGTTACGCCACTGCTCAGTTTTTCTAGGTTACTTTTTTCCTGCATGCAAGTACTGCACTAAACGGGACCAAGCTTATTGATATATGGGCTGCCACATCTGGTGTGATTCCATCAAGTGTGATCCTTGCCTAAAAGTCCCTAATTTGAGGTAGACCTGAACAGCTGGCCAGATGTGAAATGACAGTTTTTCATTTTGTGTACCATGGACTTTAACATGGGAATGTAAAAGAATAAGGAAATGGTTATGTTCACGGATCTTTTGAATTGGTTAATTTAGCAAAACTGGATGAAAATGTAGAGGAACCCAGGAAAGTCAGTGCATGTAGAGATGTCACGAAAGTAAAAAAAAAAAACAAAACAAAAAATAAACAGGTGCCAATGTAGAATAAAATGAGTTAAAACTGTTTAACTGGGAGGTAGAGGTGAATTTACCTCTAGGTAGTCGGACACTGGATGTTTATATTTAAAAAAAAAAAAAATGTTTTATTGTTCACAATCACAAAAATACAGGTAAAAACTCCACTATGACACATTTGTGGGACAACCCAACTTCCCAATACTGTATTGTGGACAGGGCTGTGGAGTCGGGGCAATTTTGGGTGCCTGGAGTCGGAGTCGGGAAAAAATGCTCCGACTCCTAATGAATTTAAACTGTAATTAAAATAGAAAATATGATACAATTTTTTATTTCTCAGATAAGTCATCATAAATAATTTATACATACAGTAATAGCTATGCTTAGTACACAAAAATTAAATAAACCAATCAAAATTAGTTACTTGTGCTGCTTCAATAAAGCAGTCCCCGTATTTTTAAATGAGGAATATACAACCCCCTTGGCGCAACATTAGCGCTGCGTAATATGTTGGCGCTTTATAAATACAATAAATAAATAAATAATAAATAAACACTATAAAGATTTTCATGGAGGCGATCTTGTGGGTTCAAAGGTCAAGGGAATCTATAAACTCAACATTTCCTCTCGCAGGGGAGACTTTGACAGGGTTCTTAAAGCGGAATATAACCCTGCATTTCAACTTTGCTCTAAAACATTATTTACAGTATATTATATGCAACCAGCATTTTTTTTTTTTTACTAGACCAGCATTGGAAGGGTTACACAGGGCTTTAAAGTCCCTAGAGATTTCTGCAACCGAATCCGAACTTGAGTTAGATACTTTTTGTTTACAAATATGTGTTTATTATGACTCATCTCTCTCACTGAGAAGGAGCTTGGAGGACAGCCAAAGAGATGTATCTATTGATAAACAGTTACACACTAACTAAATAGAATGTAACCATCTGAATGTCTGCACGGAACTTAAAACCTCTGTGTTTAACCCTTCCAATGCTGGTCTAGTAAAAAAAAAAATGCTTTTTGCATATAATATGCTGTAAATAATGTTTTGGGGCAAAGTTGAAATGCAGGGTTATATTCCGCTTTAAGCAGGAGGAGTGTGGCTGGATCTTTAAGCTTCGCACTTTGGCCCCGGTTGGGCACAATGCGGACTTTGGGCTTCAGTGTTTTTTTTGTAGATGTCTGTTTTTTGCCTGTAAGCCACACCTCCTTTTGCGTTTGAATGTGTCTTGTCTCCACTGCGTAAGAGTGGAACATTTATGCAGGGGAATTTTGGTTTCCTGTACTATTCTTTAATGGGAAAGTAGCTTGTCTGCCTTGGGGGTGAACTTGGTGATTGGCATGTGCACCCGTCCATTTTTCGCCTTGGAGCATGGATATTATTTATGTGCGCTGACCTGCTGACCCTCTTTTAGATTATTAGATTAAGAGCTTAGCCTTCTGATTAATTTTTCCGCTACTCTTTGAGCTCATTTGCTAACTTTTTGACAAGTCTAAACCGCCCTTAAGGCGGAGCCATGAGGTTGTGGGGATAAATACAACTGTCTGACATGGGTTGGCCACACCGTGAGGAAGCGCGCATGCGCGAAGCCGGTCGATGGGCGGAGCTTGAGGATCTGACACGCCACTCATGGGAATCCGCTTGACCGCTGGTGTGGATGGTGATGTGCCCGTGAGATAAGATCTTGTATCCACGCTGAGAGCTCAATCCCCTCCTAACGGACCAGCGTCCTGTCTTTAGCTGGAATAGCAGTTGCCATTTGCCACGGAACACTTACTTGCAAGCGAGGAGGACACGGAAGGGAGTGGTGCGGATTATAGCACTCAGTTTGGCTGGACTGAAACATCAATGAGGCAGGTAATCCAACATACATGCGGACTTGCCCCTGCATGTGGTGACATAACGCAGCTTCAGCTACTTACGCTTCATGCCACATGCATCTGCCGACCCTCCTCTTTTCTTTGCTGTTGCACACTGAATGACCTCTCAGCGTGAGTCTGCGAGTGGGACTCACATTGTGTATCACATTGCAAGAATCATTTGAATGAATTTGTTCGTGACCGCTTCATCTTATGTGCTATTTATCTTTTCCATGACACTATTGCTTGTGCCTGAATTTTCCAGCTGAATTTATGAACTGGTGCTTTCCCTAAAGTGTTGGTCCTTTACTATAAGTGATCCTCGCTCCATGGACATTTGGGTTTTATTTGTGGGTGGGTTTTGTGTTGAGCTTACTGACATCCAATTTTTTGCATTTTTATTAATTTTTTGATAAAATAAAGTGACTATTTTTAATACCATTTACACCCTTGTCAAGTTTTGGTTAAATAGCGCTTTGCACTACCAATCCCTTTTATTTTTCCCGTATTTTTAAAGTCAGATATACACATCTGATTGTGACTGTATATATGATGTGTACACAGGAATCTCATATATATATATATATATATATATATATATCTATATATATATATATATATATATATATATATATATATATATATATATATATATATATAAATTAACATCTATGCTGTAAGTATAAAGCCTGATGTGTAGCCATGTCACTAATGGAGATGGTCAATGAGATGAAAATAATTCTGCGTTGATTCTGATTTATGCAAATGTATGCACTCTCTTTGCTCATGAAATCAAATAATTTGATATGTTGTTAAAATTTGGTTTGGTGACTACGAATTAAATGGTACCTGAGAAAGATAAAAAGAGAAGTTTTATACATACCTGGGGCTTCTTCCAGCCCCCTTCAGGCTAATAAGTCCCTCGCTGTCCACCTCCACCACCTGGATCTTCTGCTATGAGTCCTGGTAATTCAGCCAGTCAGCGCAGTCCGGCCGCATGCCGCTTTCACAGCCAGGAACATTCTGCACCTGCGCAATAGTGCTGCGCAGGTGTAGTACACTCCTGGTGGCGGAGTGTGTGCATGCGCACTACGCCAGACTGGCTCAAGTACCTGGACTCATAGCAGAAGATCCAGATGGTGGAGGAGGACAGCGAGGGACTGAATATGATTAGCCTGAAGGGGGCTGGAGGAAGCCCCAGGTATGTATAAAACTTTAATTTCATCTGTCTCAGGTTTACTTTGTTACACAGTAGTACTATACTCTACATATGCACTCTCCACAGAGCTGCAGGGAATCCTCTGAGAATGTTGTGCACATTGAACACAGAGGTGTTGTCTATCACCCATAAACCTGGTTCAGATTGTGCATGAAGAATGTGTAATAGAGGAAGAATCTCCTTATTCCCCTGCAGAGTACCTGCACATCACTCTTACATGTACCCACAGTTACATTGCCTAGGGCCTGATAGATGTTCTTTGTTCCGGTCTGTACCTTTTACAAGTACTCTTACCAAGGACTAGTTTTAGTCTATGACTAAAGGGAATAAATATGGCAGTCTCCATATCCTTCTCACTTCAGTTGTCTTTAAAAATACCTAAGCGTTGGCAGAACGAGACAAATTTCATGTTACATACTTTCAATCAACAAGATTTTAATATGCAAATTAGAGGAGTCGGTGGAATCCTAAACTGAGGAGTCGGTGGATTTTTGTACCGACTCCACAGCCCTGATTGTGGAGCATCTGGGAGGCACAAAGACAGTATGCTCAGAAGCTGTATTTACAATCAAAATTCTTGACTTGCAGTTCTTAATCTTATATAACACAATCTACAACAATCTCTAAATGCATTGTGCCTGTTACAACTGAACACTGTTTATATAATTTTTTTTTTTTCTTACGCCTTCTCAGGGGCAAACAGACATGCACATTTACAAATGTCTTGGCACATATGCCCGTGCACGTATATAAACATCTCATAAGGGCTACAAGTCGACTTTGTGTACATGTATATTCACATAACACATTACAGATTAAAAATGAAAAATAAACAGTGTGTGGCTTATAACTATAGCACTTAAAGAGACTCTGTAATAAAAAAAAGTTCAATATATATATTCCACTTTTACCAGCGCTCAATGTCCCAGACTACAAACACCACCTCGATACTTGCGCCTTCAGACACCTGTACACCTTTAAAAATAAACAGCAGAGAAAGTTCTCATAGTGCAGGATGTTTGTATATTGCACTCACACCTCCGTGCTCCCGCAGCCACACACTAAAAACACTCAGGTGGTGCTATAAAATTCTTCCACCGGGGACTAGGGGGTCACACTCCCCCTCAAGTTCCCTCCTCACCAGATAGATTCTTTCACTTTGCTTATCTCTCCACGTCGTCTGTTATGGATTAACGTGAATGTGAGCCAAAGGAAGCATTCCGGTGTGGGCTATAGTGGTTAATAGAGGGGATGACCAATGGGGAGAGGGTGAGGGAGGGGTTGTTGGACGTCACAATCTCCAACTACATAAGGTGATATTCAGCGCATGCTCCCTACCCCCTGATGAGTCATCGTTGAAGACGAAACCGGTAGGACGGAGCCAAGGAGACGCGCTGAGACCAGGAAGGAATCACACGCAGCCAAGACCGGAACGCTTCTAGAGGCTACGGTGACTATGTGATGGGCATTGTTTAAAGAAACTTTTATGTACGCATATTGATTTTAAGCGTCATATTAAATAAGGTTTTACACATGTTATACTCTGTTTTCTGCGAGGTGGTGTTAATCCATAAAACAGACGACGTGGAGAGATAAGCAAAGTGAAAGAATCTATCTGGTGAGGAGGGAACTTGAGGGGGAGTGTGACCCCTAGTCCCCGGTGGAAGAGTTTTATAGCACCACCTGAGTGTTTTTAGTGTGTGGCTGTGGGAGCACGGAGGTGTGAGTGCAATATACAAACATCCTGCACTATGAGAACTTTCTCTGCTGTTTATTTTTAAAGGTGTACAGGTGTCTGAAGGCGCAAGTATCTAGGTGGTGTTTGTAGTCTGGGACATTGAGCGCTGGTAAAAGTGGAATATATATATTGGACTGGCCTGAGGAGGTGCAATACATAAGCGCTCCACCAAAGCAAAACGAGTGGGAATAGGGTATAACAGCGAGCGCGGTTTTTACTCTGCATATATAAAAAAAAGTTCCCCTGGGGGGTACTCGCCTCGGTAGGGGGAAGACTCTCTGGATCCAATCGAGGCCTGCTGAATGCACAGCTGATAATTTGTCAGGCTGTGCAATATTTACCTTTCCCTGTTCCAGCAGGGGGGGGCTGTTGCTGTTCTCTGCTCGAAGATGGACAGAAATAGCCAATCTCAGCCGGGTCCGCTCTACATCGTAGGCGTAGGAGACTTGTGCCTGCGCAGTAGAGCGGACCTGACTGGAATTGGCTATTTCCGAGCCAAGATCCGATACTGCGCCTGCGCTAGAGCCGGGAAGGTCAACATTTACATGCCCTCTGTTCGGAGGGGCACAGCGAGACCACCGTGGGACACAGGACGACAGGGGAAGCCTCAATAGGATCCAGAAGCTTCTCCCTCCTGAGGCGAGTACCCCCAGGGGAATTTTTTAATGTTACAGTATATAACTGACCTCTATGCAAGTTCCACTGTGCAGTGGTGATAATAAACATTATAATACCATAAGTAAAAAGAAACGGTGCCCCTTAAAAGGACCCTAAGCAGAGCGTGTGGGAATTAGAGATGGGCCAAACTATTTGCCCAGCACATTTTTTTTGCGGCGAGCAAGGGGTGTTCGCTAGGGCTGAACGATTTTCGGTTTTAAACTGAAACTCGTGATCAGGCCTAAGACTATCTTCAGATCATACCGGTTTTGCGGCGTTTTTCGCCACTGCCACCTACACTGCTCCTGTCGTCCTCCTCCGCTCCGATCCCTTCAGCATTTTGGCATGCTCCTATCGGCCTCGCCCACTAGATGGCACCTGAGCTCCTGTGTGTGGAACACAAACGTCACATTCTCTGCTTGGAGCCGCGTGATTTCAAGAAAGTGCAGGAGGAATCGTGCAGATTTACCTTATTTTATGTCCTTATCCCCCTGTAGTGTGTCCTTATCAGTGTGGGCTCTCCTGTCATCCTCCTCATAATGGCATTATTACTCATACTCCCCAGGAGAGCAGCTCTGCCTGTGTTTACAAAGCACTGTGACATGCATACATCTAATGCTGGAGAACATCCCCTCTGTGTCACTACAGACTTCTATCCTGTAAGTGACTCATCGTTCACCCTGCCAGTTGTTATTGTGCCGCTGTTGAACTTTTTTTTTTTATTCTTTTGTAATGCCTGGTACACATGATGCAAATTTCCATCAGATTGACGGTCAAATCAGTTATTTCCGACAGGTCCAATCTGATTTCCAATCATTTTTTCTGATTGATTTTCTGATCACTTCTATACAGAAACGATTGGAAATCAGATTGAACCTGTTGGAAAATAATTGATTTGAGTGTCAATCTGATACAATATTGAATCATGTATACCACACATAAGTAGAAGCTGGTTACTTACCAGTTTATTTTGTACACATTCTTCAGTGGGTTTGCGTAGTAAAGCCTGGTGCACACTGCATTTTTCACTTTTAATCATATTCCAGCGAGTGATCAGATCAATAATCAGATCTGAGATCGATTGGATTTAGAAGAAAGCTAGCCTACGCACGTATGCAATTTTTAAAATTCCTGATCCCATTTCAGCAATTGGATAATTTAAAAAGGCATTTACTCGGAATGCTAGCCAATATTTTGATTAATATTTTCCAGCATGTCTGATAAAGATTGTCAGGGGGAACAAAGCTCGATTTGATAGAAATCGTGAATCGAATCGAAATCGTGATTTTGGACAGAAATAACTCGACTCAATTTTTTTCTTAAAATCGTTCCGGCCTAGTGTTCGCGTTCACCTCCTCAGGCGATTACATGGCGTGCTCGACCCGCCCCCTATACATAATCATTGAGGTAAACTTTGACCCCTTATTTCAGTCAGCGGGCACATGGCAGCCATACAGCTATCCCTCCCACCTGGAACGCACGCACGCACGCACGCACGCACGCACGCACGCACGCACGCACGCACGCACGCACACACACACACACACACACACACACACACACACACACACTATACCTATCCCTATCAGAAGGCCAGCACAGAAGCCATTATGCTTTGGTGCTGGGCAGATGAGGCACAGTGACCTCAATTCACTGAGATCATGCTGGAGATAAGGCAAGATAAAACTTACCTCCTCAGTGAGAGGGTTTTCTTCTCTCTTCATTCCTTAAAGAGACACTGAAGCGAAAAAAAATATGATATAATGAATTGGTTGTGTACTATGAATAATTACTAGAAGATTAGCAGCAAAGAAAATATTCTCATATTTTTATTTTCAGGTATATAGTGTTTTTTCTAACATTGCATCACTCTATAATATGTGCAGATTACACAACAATCAGCATTCAAAATGAGTCTTTCAGAGCAGTCTGTGAAGTAATGAACTCTCCTCTAGCAGAGGAAAAGTAAACAGTTCAATTACAGTTGAGATAATAAAAGTCAGATAACAGCCCTCTCCACGACTAAGTTAGTCGGAGAGCTTAATAGCTTTTTTGCATAGAGATAACAACTGGAGTTTCTCAACTCTTCCTGTACTGGAAACAATTAGACTGATGTATCTGATCTTAATGTTTTTTTTTCTAAGCTGTACTACACATACAAATCATAATATCATCATTTTTTTTTCGCTTCAGTGTCTCTTTAAAGAGACACTGAAGCGAAAAAAAAAATATGATGAATTGGTTGTGTACTATGAATAATTACTAGAAGATTAGCAGCAAAGAAAATATTCTCATATTTTTATTTTAAGGTATATAGTGTTTTTTCTAACATTGCATCATTCTATAATATGTGCAGATTACACAACACTCAGCATTCAAAATGATTCTTTCAGAGCAGTCTGTGAACTAATGACCTCTCCTCTGGCAGAGAAAAAGTAAACAGTTGAGATAATAAAAGTCAGATAACAGCCCTCTCCACGACTTTGAAAGTCGTAGAGCCTAATGGCTTTTTTGCATAGAGAGAACAACTGGAGTTTCTTAACTCTTCCTGTACTAAAAACAATTAGACTGATGTATCTGATCTGAATGTTTTATTTCTTAGCTGTACTACACATACAAATCATAACATCATCATTTTTTTTCCGCTTCAGTGTCTCTTTAAAGAGAACCCGAGGTGGCTTTGTATAACGTTAGTGGGGCACAGAGGCTGGTTGGGCACACTAACACCAGCCTCTGTTGCCCCATGGTGTGTGTCAAAGACCCCCCTGCTCGCCGCTATCCTTCCCGCAGTGCTGGCGACACGCAGCGCGTCGCCAGCACAATGTTTACTCTAGCGCTGTCTGTCAGCGCCGCTCCCCCGCCTCCTCCGCATCGCCGCTACCCGCCCTCGTCCCTTCCCTCCAATCAGCGTGAGGGAAGGGACGAGGGCGGGTAGCGGCGATGCGGAGGAGGCGGCGGAGCGGCGCTGACAGACAGCGCTAGGGTAAACATTGTGCTGGCGACACGCTGCGTGTCGCCAGCATTGCGGGGGTATAGCGGCGAGCAGGGGGGTCTTTGACACACACCATGGGGCAACAGAGGCTGGTGTTAGTGTGCCCAACCAGCCTCTGTGCCCCACTAACGTTATACAAAGCCACCTCGGGTTCTCTTTAAGGACCAGAGCCTTTTTCTCCATTCAGACCACTGCAGCTTTCACGGTTTATTGCTCGGTCATACAACCTACCACCTAAATGAATTTTACCTCCTTGTCTTGTCACTAATACAGCTTTCTTTTGGTGCTATTTGATTGCTGCTGCGAGTTTTAGTTTTTATTATATTCATCAAAAAAGACATGATTTTTGTCAAAAAAATGATTTTTTTTTTTACTTTCTGTGCTGACATTTTTTCAAATAAAGTAAAATTTCTGTATACATGCAGCACGAAAAATGTGGACAAACATGTTTTTTATTAAAAAAAACAAACAGCCTATATTTATTGGTTTGGGTAAAAGTTATAGCATTTACAAACTATGGTGCAAAAAGTGAATTTTCCCATTTTGAAGCATCTCTGACTTTTCTGACCACCTGTCATGTTTCATGAGGTGCTAAAATTCCAGGATAGTATAAATACCCCCCAAATGACCCCATTTTGGAAAGAAGACATCACTGAAAGGCATGGTGAGTTCATAGATTTTGTTTTGTCACAAGTTAGCAGAAAATGACACTTTGTGACACAAAAAAAAAAAAGTTTCCATTTCTGCTAACTTGTGACAAAAAAAATTAAATCTGCCACGGACTCACCAGGGCCCTCTCTGAATACCTTGAAGTGTCTACTTTCCAAAATGGGGTCATTTGTGGGGTGTGTTTACTGTCCTGGCATTTTGGGGGGTGCTAAATTGTAAGCACCCCTGTAAAGCCTAAAGGTGCTCATTGGACTTTGGGCCCCTTAGCGCAGTTAGGCTGCAAAAAAGTGCCACACATGTGGTATTGCCGTACTCAGGAGTAGTAGTATAATGTGTTTTGTGGTGTATTTTTACACATACCCATGCTGGGTAGGAGAAATATCTCTGTAAATGACAATGTTTTGCTTTTTTTACACACAATTGTCCATTTACAGAAATATTTCTCCCACCCAGCATGGGTATGTGTAAAAATACACCCCAAAACACATTATACTACTTCTCCTGAGTACGGCGATACCACATGTGTGGCACTTTTTTGCAGCCTAACTGCGCTAAGGGGCCGAAAGTCCAATGAGTACCTTTAGGATTTCAAGGGTCATTTTGAGACATTTGTTTATTTGTTTGACTACTCCTCACAGTTTAGGGCCCCTAAAATCCCAGGGCAGTATAGGAACCCCACAAATGACCCCATTTTAGAAAGAAGACACCTCAAGGTATTCTGTTAGGAGTAGGGTGAGTTCATAAATTTTATTTTTTGTCACAAGTTAGCGGAAAATGACACTTTGTGAAAAAAAACTATAAAAATCAAATTCCGCTAACTTGTGGCAAAAAATAAAATCTTCTATGAACTCACTGTACTCCTAACGGAATACCTTGGGGTGTATTTTTTCTAAAATGGGGTCACTTGTGGGGTTCCTATACTACATTGGCATATTAGGGGCCCTAAACTGTGAGGAGTAGTCTTGAAAACAAATGTCTTAAAATGACCCTTGAAATCCTAAAGGTACTCATTGGACTTTGGGCCCCTTAGCGCAGTTAGGGTGCAAAAAAGTGCCACACATGTGGTATCGCCGCACTCGGGAGAAGTAGTATAATGTGTTTTGGGGTGTATTTTTACACATACCCATGCTGGGTGGGAGAAATATCTGTAAGTTGACAATTGTGTGTAAAAAAAAAATTAAGATTGTCATTTACAGAGAGATTTCTCCCACCCAGCATGGGTATATGTAAAAATACACCACAAAACACATTATACTACTTCTACTGAGTACGGCAATACCACGTGTGGCACTTTTTTGCAGCCTACCTGTGCTAAGGGGCCCAAAGTCCAATTAACACCTTCAGGCTTTAAAAGGGTGCTTACAATTTAGCACCCCCCCCCCCCCCCCCCAATTGCCAGGACAGTTAACAAACCCCACAAATGACCCCATTTTGGAAAGAATACACGCTAAGGTATTCCATGAGGGCCATGGTGAGTTCATAGAAAATTTTATTTTTTGTCACAAGTTAGTGGAAAATGACATTTTGTGGAAAAAAAAACAAATTCTATGATTTCACCATGCACCTCATGGAATACTTTGGGGTGTCCTCTTTCCAAAATGGCATCATTCGTGGGGTCTGTCCTGGCATTTTAGGGTCTCTGCAATCATTACATGTATGACCAGTATATTGAGCATACGGGTAATGCACTCTGGGCTGAAAGGAAAAATAAACGTCAAACAATTAATCAATGTGGATGAAAAAATATCTGCCAAAAAAAGTGAAAAAAAAAGAGGGGAAGAGGGGAACCCCAACACCGCTCCTCGGCCCATATGCCTCGGCAAACGTATCTTTTTGACTGCGGAGGAGACATCTCGTCCTGCAGCGCTGCATGCACCGACTTGTGTGTAATCTGACAGACGCGCAATATTCTGTCCGCTCGGTCCACCTGGAAGGTTTATGGATGGAAAAAGAGAAAAAAAACACACAAAAAAAAAAAAAAAAACAAGCAAGCAGCAATGCAATTACTTCATTAACATTAATAAACTTTGAACTTTTTTAATAAAAACCTTAACATTGCAAACCAAACATTAACTTCTTTGCTTACCTGTTTTTTTGTTTTTGTTTTTTTTTAACTTACCTCTCGAGGACAAACCTCTCCTCCCCCATGGGAGAATGTGCGAAGTGCAAATCGCACATAGTTGTGGCGAAGTACATTTCGCATTTTGTCCCAAGTGAAAGGAGAGGTTTCTGGCAGCCCTGTGTATTACGGTCTTTCGAAACCAGATGTTTGGTTTCACACTGCATATTGACACATCCGGTGGGTCGAGCCCGCCGCACCGTATCGTCCAAAACAGACCTTCAGAGAATACCACAAGAGTAGCATTCGGCCTAGTAATGAACTGCGTCGCCATAGACTAACATGACTTCCGGGCCGATCGAAATTGCCACAGAAGCCACGCAGTAACGTAGCCATGCACTAGCGTTAAGTCGAACACTTCCGGCGTGGGGGGGGGGGGCGCGGCGGCAAAGTGTGACTTTCGCTAGGCATTTTGCCCTAACGCATCGCAGCAGTGTGAAATAGCACTGAGAGACCTTTGTGTGCCTACCGCTGTGTCTGTAGTTCCCTACTCTCTAATAGTGTACCTGCTCGTGGTACCTCTCAAAACACTCCCTAGGCATAGGCCAGGCTGGTCAGGACAGGTGGGACAATAAACAGTGGTGTCACGCCTTATTCCAGCCCTGCTGCAGACACGACAATGTTTTCTTCGGATTCGGTGACCTGGGGTACTCGGAATTGGATAGGCGTAATGCCTTCCATGCAGCCGGCTAGTTGCATCTTGGGGTTGGGCTACGGCACCTCCTGGATACAGGAGGTCCATCACGATCTGTTTCTGAAATTGAAGAAACGATCCAGTTATCCCAGCCTTACTTTAGAGAACAAAGCTGTTGTAAATTGCCAATTGAATGAGGGAAAAAGACACTTTTTTTATACCAGCGTCCTGTTTTTCGGGCAACTAAATAGGGCGCTAACCTCTGGTCATTGAAGTCCACCCCTCCCATGTTAGTATTATACTCGTGGATGACGAGGGGCTTTTCAATGACCTCAGTTCGCCATTGAATTTCAACTGTCGTGTCTGCGTGAATGGTGGACAGAAAGTAAACGTCCCTCTTGTCCTTCCATTTCACCGCGAGGAGGTCGTCAGCACACAAGGCGGCCCTCTGCCCACGTTCAAGTCTGGTGGTAATGAGCCGTTGGGGGAAGCCCCGGCGACTAGGCCGCACGGTGCCACAGCATCGGATTCCTTCTATTTTTAAGTGCCGAAAGAGGGCCACACTTGTGTAATAATTGTCCACAAAAAGATGGTACCCCTTCTGGAACAAGGGTTGACACCAAGTCCCACACAACCTTTCCACTGCTCCCCAGGTAGTCAGGGCATCTGACCAGCTCCAATTTTGAGTCTTTTCCCTCATAGACCCTAAAATAAGATGTATAGCCTGTGGCCCTTTCACAGAGCTTATACAGTTTCACCCCATACCGGGCGCGCTTGCTTGGGATGTACTGTTTGATGCGAAGGCGCCCGGTAAAGCGTATGAGGGACTCGTCTACGCAGATGTCCTGGTCAGGGGTATAAGCATCTGCAAATCTGGATGACAGGTGGTCTATGAGGGGCCGAATTTTGTGGAGCCGGTCATAAGCAGGGTAGTCACTTCGATGACAGGTTTTGTTATTGAAGTGCAGGAAGCGCATGATGATCTCAAATAGTGTCCTGGACATGGCAGCAGAGTACAAGGGAACATGACATGCTGGGTCCGTAGACCAAGAAGACCGCAACACATTCTGCTTTACTAGTCCCGTGTGAAGGAGAAGGCCCCAAAAAATTTAACTTCGGAAACTTGGACTGGTTTCCACCGAAAAGGCTGGGCAAGGAACTTTTCCGGATTGCCGGTTATATATTGTGTGGCCTTACGGTTGGTCTCTAGTTTGTGCCTAGATTACTCCATCTGCTCTGTATGCTTTACACTTGTAAACCACAGGCTGCAGGAGCTCTTGGAGCCAGCTCAGTTTGTCTGGGAGAAACTCCATTGTGCTCTGCGTGTCTCACACAAGCTAGCAGCAGGCAGCTGGAGGAAGGTTTGTGAACTGACAAGCAGATGTGTGATAGAAAGGATGAAAGGCGGCTGCCTTGTAGTGTAGTTAAAAGTATTTATTCTAATAAAAAGCGACGCGTTTCCGAGAGCTCAACTCTTTCATCAGGCTAAAATATTGGTTACAGAGTAACAGGTTTTAAATACACAATATCACATGGCACAGGGATTGAATTAGCCAATCCCCCATCAGTAAGCAAATGTGTTAATAGACCAAGATGCATAGCAGCTAGATAATGATCACCATAAGTGAGTAATACCCAAAGTGAGAGGGGTATATAATATATGTAGGACTCCATTTAAAAGTGTAAATCTGGGCTCCCAGACTTGTAATGAATTGTGATTTAGCAACTTGCAAACCAACTTCCAGCACTTAGTATAAGCATGGAGTTGTTCTTCACGCATATGCTGTACAATGCTGGCTATGCTTGTCCTAATCTGAGCACAGATTACCGGTAACCTTCCTGGCGGTAACCCCAGCGCCGCCTCCTCGCGCTCGATCGCCGCCATCGGTCGCGCCGCCCCCCCTCCCCCCCCCAGACCCCATGCGCTGCCTGGCCAATAAGTGCCAGGCAGCGCTGAGGGGTGGATCGGGACTCCCAATGACGTCACGACGTCACCCCGCCCCGTCGCCATGGCGACGGGGGAAGCCCTCCAGGAAATCCCGTTCTTTGAACGGGATTTTCTGATCGAAGCGGGCGGGGGGATGCCGATGAGCAGCGGCTATCATGTAGCGAGCCCTGGAATTCAAATATTGTTCTGGACTTTGGTAGGCCAAAAAGTGTTCTTCTAAATTAGGGGACTCTAAAGATTTATGGGTCGAGGAAACAGGATAACTCCAGTCTATCATTTAGACCCAGTGGTCCCATTGCCTCTGTGCGTAGAATGACCCTCGACTCCCGTCTAGTCAATTCCTGGTCTCGATCACCTCCTCTTCGGGACGGGACCACGTGTAGGAGGCCGGCAAACTTCAAGCATCCTGCCCTGCCCCCATGGGCCTCTCTGACATGTTCAATAAGTCGGGGGCAACCCTTCCCCGACTTTATGGATTTAAGATGTTCCCCCACTCTTTCCTTCAGGGGTGTGGTAGTTTTACCCACATAAAAGAACTGACATGGGCAAAACAAAGCATAAGTAACAAAACCTGTCTGGCATGTGATAAATGCTCTTACTTCCCATTGGATCCCACCTAAACGGTAATTTGTGCCTTCCCACATGTTCTGACAATATTTACAATTACCACATCTGTGGTTCCCCTTGGGGCGTCTGATGGTTAGCCAATTCTGGATCAGGGGCGAGCGAAACTCGCTTCTGGTTAGGGTGTCCCCTAAAGTTGGGGCTCTCCTATAGGCTACTCTGGGTTGATCAGGGAACACCTTCTGCAGGGTGGGATCTCTGGTTATTATTGCCCAGTCTCTTTTGATGGTTTGAGTCAGCTTCCTCGACATGGGGGTGTAATCAAATGTAAAAGTGAAGGGATTTTTTCCCCTGATTCTTTGGGGGTCTACCAAATGTTGTCCTATCCCTATTTCTGGCTTTGTCTTGTGCCTCCTTGAGGGAGCGTTTGTCATACTTTCTAGCTTGCAAACGTACTGTTAGTTCCTGCGCTGGCTCCTCAAAGGTATCCAGGCTAGAATTATTCCGCATGAGGCGCAAGTACTGGCCGTATGGCAGGGAGGTTTTAACATGTTCCGGATGAAAACTGTTCCTGTGAAGCAACGAGTTAACGGCTGTGGCCTTCCTGAACCCCTCACAAACCAAGCTTGCTCCATCGGCCTGATCTTCAGGTCTAAGAAATTGATGGATTTGTCGCTTATCTCAGAAGTGAAGCTCATATTCACTAGGTTATCATTGAGAAGGTCCATGAACGCCTTGAATTCATCCGTTACACCCCGCCACACGACCAGCACGTCGTCCACATAGCAGGCCCAAGTGTCAATATTGTGTCTAAAGAAATTATTTGGGCTCCTCACATAGTCCTCCTCCCAGGCCCCCAGAAACAAGCCCGCATAGGTACATGCCACAGAGGTCCCCATGGCCGTCCCGGAGGTCTGGTGGTACCCCCTTCCATCAAAAAGGAACGCGTTGTGCGTCAAGATGAATCTTAGGCATTCACACAAGAAGTCCTTGTAACCTTCATCCTTGTTCGTTTTGTCTAGGAATCTGCGGACCGCCCTGATTCCTTCCTCGTAGGGTATTCTACTGTAAAGGCTCTCCACATCGATTGTGGCTAATTTGTACCCTGGCCTCCACGTCACACTTTTGACGAGGTTTATCGTGCCAAGTGTGTCGGCCAGGTAGGCCGGTACCCCAACGAGTAGGGGACGTAACAGGTGGTCCAGGAACCGAGACAACCGTTCCGTTAGCGATCCGCACCCCGAGACGATGGGTCTTCCCGGGGGGGGGGGGGGGTTCTGCGGACTTGTGTAGCTTGGGAAGGTGGTACCACACAGGATAGCGGGGGGACAAGGGGAGTAGGTCAACTGCCAACCTCTGTGACATGTAACCTTTTTCCACTCCTCGCCTAAGCAAGGTACGCAGGATCCACTGGTACTTAACTGTGGGGTTGCTGCCCAACCTGGTATAGTATTCCAGATTACTCAATTGCCTATGGGTCTCTCTGGTGTAAAACTCAGTGGACATGATTACCACATTCCCCCCTTTGTCCGCCTGTTTTATCACCAGGTCGGGTGCTGCTTGAACCATCTAATGGCTGCCCTGTCGGCCTTGTTCAGATTGTTCAGGGCTCCTTCATAGCAGAGAGCCTTCATCTCAGCTGCGACCTGGTGAAGAAACTGATCAATAGGCGAACCGGGGGAATGGGTATAGAGCGTGTGGATTTGCAGGCTCTAAAGTCTCCAGGGTTCCCGAGGGACAGACTACATATGGGCACCACTTCACTCTCCACATTAAGGGCACCTCCCTCCTCCCATAGCTCCTCCAATATCCGGAGTGCCTCTATCTCAGCGGCATCCCAGTCCACCATGGGACTGAACCCTAGAGTGGACATGGGGCCTGTCTCTGATGTCGGGCCTCCATCACCTTGTCCTCGGAGCTCATTTGATCCCTCCCCATGATGGTATAGCTGTTTAATCATCATTTTTCTCATGGTTTTATAGATCAATAAAGAAATCCACATAGTCAAACCCCTGTGTGGGTGAAAAACCTATCCCCTTTTGGAGTAGGGTAATGCAGAAATGGGGGATAGTAACGTCAGTCATATTGACCACCTGGAGTTCGCCCCCTATAGGCGGCTGATCCGCCCCAAGCTCCTCTTTTATTCTTTGGTTCTCCTTCTCTTGGTTTTTTTGCTGCCTTGCTGATTCTTGGCAGCTACCGGGGAGTCCCAGGTCACATTTTTCCTGGTGTCTGTTTCTTCCGCCTCGGCGTATTCTCCACGTAAAGGGGTCAAGGCACATTGTTGTGTCGGGGCCGGTTTCACTCTTGGCTCTGGGATGTTACCCCGTTTCTTTTTCCTGTACTGTTTGGGTTTTGGTTTACCCTCCGGCTTTTCACCTTCGGAGTCAGAGCCCGAATCTGTTGTCCAGTAACCTTTGCCCTTTCTTGGTTTGCCTCCTCGATTTGGGGTACCTCCCTGACCCCAATAGAAAATCCGTCCCCTCTTAAAATCGTCTTGGTCCTGGTGAAACTTCTTTAGCTTTCTCGCCTTCAACTCGTTCTGGATAGGTAAAATTTTCTTCTCGATTTTTGAAATGATGGTTGTAAAACTTTCCTCCTTAGTTACCTCCTGTAACTTCTCTCTTGTCTCCTGAAGCTCCTCAGAGACTTTATTGTGCTCCTCAATTGTGCGCTCCCTTACAATTTCCTGCAGGGCCCTACAATAATTCAGGTGTGCCGTTTCCCATCTCTCCACAAACCTCTTGTCGTCCTGGTATTCTGACGGTTCCTTGTAGGACCTAAAGCCACGTGCAATGTAGCCTTCCTCCTTATATTTGTTTAGAGTGGTGGCAGTCCAGAACAATTTCGTCTTTTTCGCAAAGTCCCCCCAGTCTCAACTCCAGAACCCTGGTCACCACATCCCTGTTGGCAGGTGCAGGACTCGTGCTGTAATCGAAGATGGAGCTTGCTCCCTCTCTGCCCTCTGACACACCTTGGCTGATTAGTGGAAAGTCCAGACAGGAATCCGTGTCACTTTCTAACTCAGCCAGGTTATCATCAGGTGTGCACCCCTCGACATTCATGGATGCTATTGGTGCTCGGAGTGGAGATACAAAAATGCAATTAGTACAGTGTAAAGCAGTCAAAAACCACTCAGCACTCAGACTCAGTCCGTGTAGGTGGGGGGCAGGCTCTGCCCTTGCTTTATATTCAGTAATCACTTCCCCTTTCCAAGACACCCATGCAGATGGCGTATAGCTTAAGCTCTGGAACGTGCACCGGTTCCAACTTCTGTAAACAGTCTATAAATGTGCATAAATGAAGACAGACCGGGCATCAGTCCCTTTAAGCTCTTTATTGCAGCATCTTGCCAAAAGGTATAGCAGTGGTATATTCACATCAAATCGAAGTTAGATGTATCAAACCTGCATTGATGAGGGTGCCAGGGGAGTGCGGGATGCGGGTGACCAGGGATGAATGGACGGCACTACAGCCGTTTCGCGCCCAGCTGGCGCTTGCCCACGTGCTTGTGTCCTTGGTAATGGCAGCGCCGAGCGGCTTTCCAGGTAGGACCTGTAAGCCACGCCCCCGGCGCTCGCCATTGGTGTGGAGTGAGTGTCAAAGGGGTGAGAGGTGAGGGGGCGGAGACTCGCCATAGCGGCGAGAAGCTAGTGTATGTGCTTAGACAAACCAGCAAGCAAGGATCGGCTGCTGGCGAGGCATTAAAGGGGCAGTGTACAGCGAAACCTGGAAGTGAATAAACGATAAACCTCGTTACTACAAACGTGGTGTTTACAGAACCAACCAAGTTAAGACATAGAACGTGATTTTTGTAAACTTGTGTCAAATCATTGTGCCTACTAAATTAATTGTGCATAAATCAGTGCACCCTCAATGGAAGCACACCTATATTCGCATTGCTGCTACACAGTACATTCTGTATCTCCTATATAATCTAAAACTAGATTTTATATCATTACCATATTTATTACATATATTTTACCCCCAATTTTTAATAACTCCACAACATACCCCTAAAAACCCTCTAAAAAGACTGGTGATAGGGCCGCTTTTTCAAAAAGACGAATTAAAAAGGTGTATTCACCTAATTACTGGATAAATTGCCACCAAAATTTTCACAAAAACAGGAGGCCAGAACAATATCTGTCAGCTGGATTGTTCCTTTAGTTTTACATGTTTTCTAATGCTATATTCAGTCCATTAGGGGTTAGACTTTCCATCTGCAGAATCCAGTATGTTTCTCTGTTGCACAGGGCCCTACAGCGATTACATTTGTTTGCATCTGGAATCTGTTCCATAATAGTTGTTTTCATTTTTCCGTAGTCTCTTGTATGCATTTAATCGTAGTGTTTAGATACGCTATGTTTAGAATAACCTTTCTTAATGTTTTCCCTGTGTTTGTTTATTCGTCTGTGTAATGGTTGTTTGGTGCGGCCGGTGTATTAGAGGCCACAAGGGCACTCCAACATATAGATAACCTAATCACTTTTGCATGTGAGGTGTGGATAGATAGGCCAACTTTTATTATTGACTTTTGAGTCAAAATTCTTTTTGTTATTCTCAATATTTTTGCAACAATGGCACTTGTTGTTTTTGCAACCTTCTAAAGGTACAACATTTTTTGTTAGGGGACAGTACTCTTGTGACTCGAGTTATGTAGTTTATTCAATTGTATGCCCATGTGGTCTTAAGTACATTGGGATGACGACTAAACCTCTTAAAGTTAGAATGTCGGGTCACAAGACTGCCATCCATAACAAGGACTCTACCCAGACAGTATCTAGTCATTTTAAAGAAGCACGACATAACATTTCACAAATGAGTCCAAGTGATTGATAGTGTCCCCCCTGATTGGCGAGGAAAATTGAACCGCAAACAAGAATTAGCACGTAGAGAAGCTTGGTGGATTAAACGCCTGGGGGTTATGGGTCGAGGGGGTTTGAATCGAGATTATGATTTGAGTTTTTGTATTTAACTTTGTACTTGCTTTTGATGCTCCAGTATTGTTGGCCTTGATCCTGTTGGCCTATAGTCTTTTTTTTTTTTTTTTCTGTGATCTATGGTAAGGCCGTCCCCTTTTTCGGTGCTTTTCACAGTGTGTGCCGGCTGTGTCCTTTTTGATATGGCCTACCCATGTCTTTTCATTTGTGATCAGACAGAAGCTTTTTGGGAGGCTTTAGGAACTTTTTAACCAGCCACACTGAGTTGACACCTATGATATTGCATTGGTAAATTTACGCATCCGCTGACGCATGCGTAACTTTTCGCGTACGACACGCGTTGACGTCATTTTTGCTTACCGGAAGTTTTTATGCGTATTTTTGTCCGCATGCGTATTCCGTCCACGCGACCTGTGTTTCTATTGGTCCACCATGGATCAAACAATCTAGAATAGTTCTCAATCAGGTCCTCACTCCCTGTCAGGCGTTTTCATTGGTTGTTAACATTTCAAACTCATTGGTTGATTGTGTAACTGACCACTATTTAAAGGAGTTGTGTTTTATGGTTAGTGATAGCAGTATGGCTTGACAAAGGACATCAAGTCCGAAACAGCGGGCTGTCGCCATTGCTACATTTTTTCACTTTGATTACTGACTGAATGTCATTTTAATGACGTTTGAATAAAGAGCTTTTTTACTTCAACTGGTGGTGCCAGCTCTGTGGAATTTTTTGTTATTGGGTCACTAGGTACTGTGACCATGAGCTAAGGCACACTGAGGTCTTCTTGCATGGGTGCTTCTCCATTTTTGTGAATTGTGCAATTGCTTTTCTTGTCTTTTCTTTTATTGGATTTGATGTTTGTAAAGGTTTAAGTCTGCTTGGCGCTATTATATTGTGGATAGTCTTTCCCGTTCTAAAAGTGATTCTTAGTTTAATAGGCAAAATTGGGTCATTAAGTAATAGGTTCCAGTGTTTTTCTAGAATAGCTCTGCACTCATTATGTTGGCTTGAAAAATTGATTATAAAGTTGAGATCTTTTGTTTGTTCATTTACAATTTTATCCTTTTGTAGCAGGCAATCTTGTTGAGTGAGTTTGGCCGCTTTGGCTAAGGCGGCGTCCACAATTTTGTTTGGGTATATTTTATGCAGAAATCGTTTCTTCACAATTTCTGATTGGTCAGCAAAGTCACTATTTTACGTGCAGTTTCTCCGTATTCTCTTAAATTGTCCATATGGAACATTTTTTAAACATGGTTTGTAATGTTCGCTGGTATAGTTCAAGTAACCATTACAGTCAGTTTGTTCAAATCAAATCAAAGATAGCTTTATTGGCATGACCAAGATTCATTACAGGTATTGCCAAAGCAAGGGGAAATAGGGGACATGGGAGAGGGTGGGGTAGGGGGACAATGGCTAAGCAGTCTGTGGACATTTTTTAGGTTTACAGTTCCGTTATGCTCCCCTCAGTCTGTGGCATGCTGTGACATAGTGTGCAGCGATTGTCACTGTGGATTCCTCTTCTCCTAGTAGGATATATGTTTTTCTCTCATCTTCTAGTGTGAGAAAGTCTGGGAATAGTTCCAACAATTTCTTAAAGTAAGTGTCCCTCGTTGCAGTATATTTGGGGCAGTGCAGCAGGAAGTGGCTTTCATCCTCAAGGGTCTTCTGCTCACAGTGTTGGCATAGTCTCTCCTCCCTGGGTTTGTACGTCTGTCTGTGTCTCCCAGACTCTATTTCGAGGTTGTGAGCACTCAATCTGTAGACACTCAGGATTTTATATTCTCTTTGTAGAGACTGGTATATGGCTAGCTTTTGTGACTGTTTTATTTCACTCCTCCATTTTTCCACATAGTCTTCTTTGCTCTTAGCTGTGGTGTGTTTTATCTGGACTTTTGTTATGACCTGTGGGTCGGGGGTTGGAGGGAGTATAGAGCTGACCACGACTTTCAGTGCACACGGCTTTTCTTGGTCTTCATTGTGCAGCATGGTTTTGTAGTGGGGTGAGTCGGGGCTGCTGCTCTGTAGGTGGACCCAGAAGGACACTTGTTTAAAAATTGTTTTAGTCCTAATCTTTTGTGTTGAGTGATCAATGTAGATGGTCAAATCGAAAAAGACTGTAGTAGTCGGATGTATATTGGCTATGAAGGAGAATCCAAACTGATTTAGATTGAGATAAGTGATATATTCCTTTAATTATTCTTCTGTGCCTTGCCATATGCAGATAATATCATCAATGAATCTTTTATGTAGGACCAGGTTCGCACTATAGGGATTGCTGGGAGACCAGAATAAAGTGTCTTCCAGCCAGCCCACATAAAGATTTGCAAAGCTTGGTGTGAACTTGGTCCCCATTGCCGTCCCCCTCGTCTGTAAATAAATATCTCCTAAAAAACTAAAATAATTGGATTTTAGGATAAAATCCATCGATTCAATAATAAAATATTTTTGAATATTTGGCATAAGTGGATCACCTTCCAGAAAATATGCAATTCCCTGGAGTCCTTTATCTCTGGGTATATTACTATAAAGGGAACATACATCTAAGGTGACCCGTATGGATTTTGGTTGCCATTTAATCTGTTCAAAAGAAGTAATGGTGTGTGTGTGTGTGTGTGTGTGTGTGGTATCTTTTAACCCCCCTGGCGGTATGACTCCCGCGGCTGCGCTGCCGCGGAAGGGTTTTTTTCACTTTTTTTTTTTTTTTTAGCATGTAGCTAGCCTAGCGCTAGCTACATGCTTCCACCCCCCTCCCTGCGGCGTCCCCCCGTATGCCCCGATTGCCGTCGGCGCCGCTTGCCCATAAGGAAATCCCGTTCTGAACGGGATTTCCTTGAGGGCTTCCCCCGTCGCCATGGCGACGAACGGAGTGACATGGATGTCGTGACGTCACAGGAAGTCCCGATCCACCCCATTGCGCAGCCTGGCGCCGATTGGCCAGGCTGCACAAGGGGTATGCGGGGGGGGGGGGCCCTGTATCCACGGCGGGTAGCGGCGCATCGGCGGCGGCGATCAGACCAAACACGCAGCTAGCAAAGTGCTAGCTGCTTGTTTGAAAAAAAAAAATGTAAATTGGCCCAGCAGGGCCTGAGCGGCACCCTCCGGCGGCTTACCCCGTGTCCAGCACGGGGTTACCATACCGCTAAGGAGGTTAAATAAGCTGGAAGTGCCTTTACGAATTTCTGTAGATGTAAATCTGAGATGAGAGAGATTACACGTAATTGAATTGATTCCTGAGATGATCGGGCGTCCTGGTGGGTTTAATGGGTCTTTGTGACTCTTTGGCAGGTGGTAAAAGGGGGTTTGTGGTGTTAATACTGTTAAAAATGTATGTTCATCTTTGGTAAGAACTTTGTTCTTGTAGGCTCCTGATATCAGTATATTGTATTTGGTTAGGAATATCTCAGTGGGGTCCTTGCTTAATTTCTTGTAATAGTTGCTGTCATTCAATATTCGTCGGGCCTCCTGTGTATGCTGTCCTGTTTTGTATTACCACTCCTCCTCCCTTATCTGCCTCTCTGTTTACTATGGTCTTGTTAGATTTTAAGTTTTTCAGTGCCTGTTTTTCCTTTTTATTCAGATTAGTTTTAGTGAGGGGTCTATCCTGAAGAGTGTTGATTTCCTTTGAGACTAATGCTCCGAAGGTTTCTACAAAGCTGTCCCTAAAATTAGTAGGATTGAAATTCGATTTACCTTTTAAGTTTGTACTTATGGGTAAGCTCATGATAGTGGCAAGGGGGTCCTGATCATTGGCTGGATAAGTCTCTATATTAGATTCTTCTACAATAATTGCCACTGGGATCTCTTCAATACCACTCCTTTTTGAGTTCCTGTGTAATGAAGTATCTTTGTAAGGTGAGTTTCCTTATAAATGTTTGTACATCCACCAATAGATCATATACGTTAGCCGTCATACTTGGGCAGTAGGAGAGGCCTTTTTGTAGGACCTGTGTTTCGCTTCTAGATAATGTATGGTCAGAAAGGTTAAAGATTTTTGTTTCTTTAGATACTAATTCAGATCTTCGTTCTCTTGTGTTCTCTGATGTGTTTTCCTCCTCTTTTTTCCTCTTCTTTGTTTACCAGGGTGTTTTTGGGAGACTTTTTTCGTAAATATTGTATGATTGAGGAGTTCACCAGGATTGGAAGCTTGCTGGGATTTGTTTGCAATTGGTCCTTCAGGCCATTTTAATTCTTGTTATGCCAGATTGGCTAAAATAGATTTGGTATCTGCTGTTACCCTACCATTCGGTAGAGGAGCCATTGATCCTGCAGATCTTGGATGACTTTTTTAAATTTGTCTGAAAGAGCAGAGCTATCGCTGCACAGCAGCCCTCTCTTATGTCATTGTAATGATGAAATAAAGAGTTGAAAAATTTTACATAGTGGCAAATACTGATCCCCTTCTCATGATGTGACTTTTTGAACGGTGCTTGTTACTAAACAAAGGTCTGTCAGAACAAGTTGTTTCCACTTCGCTGCATGCTAGGGACTCTTGTCACCTTAGCAATTTTCTTCAGGCTACATTGCAAATTTGTTGCAGAAACTGCAAACAAATTTGCATGCAAATTTGTGAATTTCTACGCTAAATCGCATTGAAGTCGTATATTTTTTTTTCCAATGTGCATTTTTTAACCTCCCTGGCATTAAAGCGGACCCAAACCAAACATTTTTTTAATTAAAAATATTTAGTTGCACCACTCTGACACATACAAAGATAAATAAACACTCCTTCAAGCCTATGATCATTTCAGTGCATGCTTTCCACCCTTCTCTTTTCATAACTAGGGTTATACTGGGGGCAGCCATTAGCAATTCCTCCATTGCCAGACACCATCTACTTCAGCATTTTGCCGGAAAAATCCCGGCAATTTGAAAGGAAGGGAGGGGTTCCTCCAATAAATGTAAAATATTTTATATTTGTCATCATGCAGCTGAAAAAAGACTGCTATTTATTATTATAATTTAGAAAATAGATTTTATTTCTGAAATCTTGTATTTTTAATTTGGGTCCACTTTAAGATTATTGCAATTTTTTTCATAACCTTTTAGACCCTAAAAACAAGAAGAAAAGCGTACCTCAGAGAGGTCTGCAGCAGCTCCTGCATGAAACTCACTCAGGTACGGGTTTACCACCCTGTTCTGTGGCTTTCCGTCCCAAGCCTAACTCGGGATTACCGCTAAGGAGGCTAACTTAGTGCCTCTGTGGTTTTTAATTGAAATTTATGCGATATTGCATGTGAATTCACATGCTAAAACACATGATGAAAACCGAGGTGAATTTCTTATTCATTACATTACATACAAACCGCACACTATGCATGCCGTGTGCAATTTCTGATGGTTCTGCTGTGCAGTGTTTTTCCGCACAGCCCTGTGCGCAGATTGTTTTCAGTGGAAACTGGCTGCCAGACTATGGGGAGTTCAACAAGGATTCTTAAAAAATCCTAATGTTTCTATTCTAGACTTCCTTCAGAAAGATCTAGATATGGGTTTAACATTGTACACCCTTAAAATGCAATTAGCAGCTTTGGGTGTGTATTTCATGATTCCTTTTATTTCAAATAAAAAGATTTAATAAGGCGGTAAAAATAAAGTTGGTGAAGAAACTTACTGTACCACCTTGGGAGCTGAATTTACTTACAGACTTTATTATTCAGTTTCATTTCTTGAACCTTGGCATAGAGACCTTATGCTTAAAGAGAACCTGTACGGAGTAAAAATATTTAAAATAAACACATGAGGTACCTTCAAATGAACATTACATAGTTATCTTGCCATCAGTTCCTCTCACAAGCTCACCATTTTCTTCTGACAATAATCCCTTCCAGTTCTGACAAAATTTTGTCAGATCTGAAATATATCAGTTACTGTCACTTATAGCTGAGAGGAAAACTGATGTACCAGGTAATGTCCATGTTTCCCTATGGCTCAAGTGGGCGATGTTACAGTTTAACTGTGTGCTGACCAGAAAGCTGTTATGGGTAATGGCCATTTTCAAAATGGAGGACGGAAAATTCCCTTGATCACCGTGAACAAATAGGACGCGGGGCAGGAGAAAGACACTGAGGAGTAGACTACATGGAAGGTAAGTATGACTTGTGTATGCTTATTTTGAATTTGAATTTTCAGTTCAGGTTTTCTTTAACCACATAAGGACCACAGTGTTTTCACCCCTTAAGGACCAGAGCCTTTTTTTCCATTCAGACCACTGCAGCTTTAACGGTTTATTGCTCGGTCATACAACCTACCACCTAAATGAATTTTCCCTCCTTTTCTTGTCCCTAATACAGCTTTCTTTTGGTGCTATTTGATCGCTGCTGTGATTTTTAGTTTTTATTTTATTTATGAAAAAAGACATGAATTTTGTCAAAAAAATGATTTTAACTTTCTGTGCTGACATTTTTCAAATAAAGTAAAATTTCTATATACATTTTTGTCCAAATTTATTCTGTTACATGTCTTTGATAAAAAAAAAAACATTCAGTGTATATTTATTGGTTTGGGTAAAAGTTATAGCGTTTACCGTACAAACTATGGTGCAAAAAGTGAATTTTCCCATTTTGAAGCATCTCTGATTTTTCTGAGCACCTGTCATGTTTCATGAGATGCTAAATTTCCAGGATAGTATAAATACCCCCCAAATGACCCCATTTTGGAAAGAAGACATCCCAAAGTATTCACTGAGAGGCATGGTGAGTTCATAGATTTTATTTTTTGTCACAAGTTAGCGGAAAATGACACTTTGAGACAAAAAAAAAGGTTTCCATTTCTGCTAGTATAGTATAGGGCAGTATAGGAACCCCACAAATGACCCCATTTTAGAAAGAAGACACCCCAAGGTATTCTATTAGGAGTATGGTGAGTTCATAGAAGATTTTATTTTTGTCACAAGTTAGCGGAAAATGACACTTTGTGAAAAAAAAAAAAAAATCAGTTTCCGCTAACTTGTGACAAAAAATAAAATCTTCTATGAACTCACCATACTCCTAACAGAATACCTTGGGGTGTCTTCTTTCTAAAACGGGGTAATTTGTGGGGTTCCTATACTGTCCTGGCGTTTTAGGGGCCCTAAACTGTGAGGAGTAGTCTTGAAACCAAATGTCTCAAAATGACCTGTAAAATCCTAAAGGTACTCATTGGACTTTGGGCCCCTTAGCGCAGTTAGGGTGCAAAAAAGTGCCACACGTGGTATCGCTGTACTCGGGAGAAGTAGTATGTGTTTTGGGGTGTATTTTTACATATACCCATGCTGGGTGGGAGAAATATCTTTGTAAATGGACAATTGTGTGTAAAAAAAATCAAAAAATTGTCATTTACAGAGATATTTCTCCCACCCAGCATGGGTATATGTAAAAATACACCACAAAACACATTATACTACTTCTCCTGAGTACGGCAATACATTTGCAGAAGCAAAAAAAGACACCCCAGCATGCCTTCAACTTCCTTTGTGCGGCAACGTACCGAATAAGAGTCAGGTAAACTGGGGAATGATCATTTATAAACAAGAAAAGTAATAGAGATTTTAACTTTTGGATTGCCTGATTAGCATCCTTATTACTTGTTTACCAAATAAAAATAAAGAATTGATTTTTGATTTTATTTCCGACAGTTACACTTTAAGTCAAGCACTTCCGGCGTAGGGGGGGGGACTGCAAAGTGTGACTTTCGCTGGACAATTTGCCCTAACGCATCGCAGCAGTGTAAAATAGCACTGAGAGCCCCTTGTGTGCCTACTGCTGTGTCTGTAGTTCCCTACTTTCTAATAGTGTACCTGCTTGTGGTACCTCTCATAACACTCCCCTAGGCATAGGCCAGGCTGGTTAGGACAGGTGGGACAATAAACAGTGGTGTCACGCCTTATTCCAGCCCTGCTGCAGACACGACAACGTTTTCTTCGGATTCTGTGACCTGGGGTACTCGGAATTGGATAGGCATAATGCCTTCCATGCAGCCGGCTAGTTGCATCATTGGGTTGGGCCACGGCACCTCCTGGATACAGGAGGTCCATCACGATCTGTTTCTGAAATTGAAGAAACGATCCAGTTCTCCCAGCCTTACTGTAGAGAACAAAGCTGTTGTAAATTGTCCACAAAAAGATGGTACCCCTTCTGGAACAAGGGTGACACCAAGTCCCACACAACCTTTCCACTGCTCCCCAGGTAGTCAGGGCATCCGACCGGCTCCAATTTTGAGTCTTTTCCCTCATAGACCCTAAAATAAGATGTATAGCCTGTGGCCCTTTCACAGAGCTTATACAGTTTCACCCCATACCAGGCGTGCTTGCTTGGGATGTACTGTTTGATGCAAAGGCGCCCGGTAAAACATATGAGGGACTCGTCTACGCAGATGTCCTGTTCAGGGGTATAAGCATCTGCAAATCTGGATGACAGGTGGTCTATGAGGGGCCGAATTTTGTGGAGCCGGTCATAAGCAGGGTAGTCACTTCGATGACAGGTTTTGTTATTGAAGTGCAGGAAGCGCATGATGATCTCAAATCGTGTCCTGGACATGGCAGCAGAGTACAAGGGAACATGATATGCTGGGTCCGTAGACCAATAAGACCGCAACACATTCAGCTTTACTAGTCCCATATGAAGGAGAAGGCCCAAAAAAATTTAACTTCGGAAACTTGGACTGGTTTCCACCGAAAAGGCTGGGCAAGGAACTTTTCCGGATTGGCGGTTATATATTGTGTGGCCTTACGGTTGGTCTCTGCCACGATTAAGTCTAAGAGATCCTGGGTGATAAACAGATAGAAAAAGTCTAGGACTGATCCTAGATTATCTGTCTCCACCTGGACTCCAGACTGGGCGGTGAAAGGGGGAAGTACGGCTGCGGCGGAATCAGGGGATTGCCAATTTGGATTTGCCAGCACCTCAGGTAAAGTAGGGGTAGTACGGGCCTGTCTTCTTGGTGGCTGCGACTGGGATCTTACTGCACATGCCACCGAACCAGTTTCAACTTCCATGCTGGTGCTCGCCACTTCACCAGGGTCTATGGAAGTACTGGTGCTAGGTCCAGGAGAAGTTGTGCTGCTGGTGCCTGCCCCACCATGAAATCTCAGACCAGCACTAGCACCACTCTGCTGCCCTTGAGGCTGATCCTGCGCCACCTGCGGTCCAACGACATGGGGTGTGGTACGCCTGGCTCTAGCCGGGACCTCAACTTCGTCATCACTATCGGTCAGTGAGCCACTGCTCTCTACAGGTTCAAACTCTGACCCAGAAGATTCGTCAAATGAGGCGTCCCAATCGTCCTCATCCGACTCGGCCATGTACCTGTACGTCTCCTCATCGCAATACCTCTTTCTTGCCATGGTGGACTGCTAAATTTAGGGGGTATTCCTCTGAGACTACCCAGGAAAAAGAGCACCTACATAGCGAAAGGGAGTATTTGAGAGGTAGAAAGCTGTGGTCACTGAGCTTTGATAAAAAAAAAAAAAAAAATCAAAACTGAGGTTTACAGTGCCACAGCTAGTGTACAGTGTTTTTTGCAGTGATCAGAAAAAAATAATTCTGTCACTGCGGTGGGGCGGGCTCAACGCAAGTGCAGGCGAACGATCAGACTTGATCGGGCAAACACTACTTTTTTTTGTGGATCCTAGTGACCCTAATATAGATCTGACTGCGATCAGTAATGATCACTTACAGATACTATATAGTACCAATGTTGATTAGCGACAGTGATGACGCGAATTAGTGACTGTGGTGCAGTGGGCTGAGCACTAACTGACACTAACAAAGGGGCCTAGCTAACTGGCCTAACTAACACTAGTGATACTAAAAAAGTGACAGTTTTCACTGATCACTGTTTTCAGATCATTAGGATAGTGACAAGGGGGGTGGTGGCGAGTGGGGAATCAGAAGCAATCAGAAACAATCACAGGACAATCAAAGCCTTTTCAAAGCCGCAAAGAACACAGGGGATTTGGGGGGTAAGGGACCCCTGTTCAGCCGCGGGATAGCGGCGTTTTAGCAGGGGCAAACATCAGGGCTGTGGAGTTTGTCGGGAAAAAATGCTCAGACTCCGACTCCCAATGAATTTGTAACTGTAATTAAAATAGAAATGATGATAATGTTCTATTTCTCAGATAATAGTCATTAAAAATAATGTATATATACAGTAATGGCTGTGCTCAGTCCACAAAAATGAAATCCACCAATCAAAATTAGTTACTTGTGCTGCTTCAATAAAGCAGTCACCGTATTTTTAAAGTCCGATATACATATCGGATTGTGACTGTACAGTATATATGATGTCTACACAGGAATCTCTTAAATATACTAATTAACATCTATGCTGTAAGTATAAAGCCTGATGTGTAGCCGTGTCACTAATAGAGATGGTCAATGAGATGGAAATAATTCTGCGTTAATGCTGGTTTATGCAAATGTATGCACTCTCTTTGCTCATGAAATCAAATAATTTGATATGTTGTTAAAATGTGGTTTGGTGACTACAAATTAAAGAGTACCTGAGATGGATGAAAAGAAGTGTTATACATACCTGGGGCTTCCTCCAGCCCCCTTCAGGCTAATCAGTCCCTCGCTGTCCTCCTCCACCACCTGGATCTTCTGGTATGAGTCCTGGTAATTCAGCCAGTCAGCACAGTCTGGCTACGTGTCTCTTCCACAGCCAGGAGCATTCTGCACCTGCACAATAGTGCTGCGCAGGTGTAGTACGCTCCCGGCGGCGGAGTGTGTGCATGCACACTACACCACACTGGTTCAAGTACCTGGACTCATAGCAGATGATCCAGGTGGCGGAGGAGGACAGTGAGGGACTGATTAGCCTGAAAGGGGCTGGAGGAAGCCCCAGGTATGTATAAAACTTTATTTCATCTGTCTCAGGTTTACTTTGTTACACAGTAGTACTATACTCTACATATGCACTCCCCACAGAGCTGCAGGGAATCCACTGAGAATGATGTGCACATTGAACAGAGAGGTGTTGTCTGTCACCCATAAACCTTGTTCAGATTGTGCATTAAGAATGTGTAATAACTCCTTATTCCCCTGCAGAGTACCTGCACATCACTCTTACATGTACCCACAGTTACATTGCCTAGGGCCTGATAGATATTCTTTGTTCCGGTTTGTACCTTTCACAAGTACTCTTACCAAGGACTAGTTTTAGTCTAAAGGGAATACATATAGTAGTCTACATATCCTTCCCACTTCAGTTGTCTTGTAAAATTCCTAAGCGTTGGCAGTTAAGAGACGAATTTAACGTTACGTACTGTTAAAGGGGAACTGAAGAGAGAGGTATATGGAGGCTGTCATGTTTATTTCCTTTTAATCAATACCAGTTGCCTGGCAGCCCTGCTGGTCTATTTCTCTGCAGTAGTATCTGATTAAAACCAGAAACAAGCATGCAGCTAGTCTTGTCAGATCAGACTTATAAGTCTGAACCACTGAAACACCTGATCTGCTGCATGCATGTTCAGGGGCTATGGCTAATAGTATTAGAGGCAGAGGATCAGCAGGGCTGCCAGGCAACTGGTATTGTCTAAGAGGAAATAAACATGACAGCCTCCATATACCTCTCTCTTCAGTTCCCCTTTAATCAACAAAATTGTAATATGCAAATTAGAGGAGTTGGAGGAATCCTAAACTGAGGAATCTGAGTCGGTGGATTTTTGGACCGACTCCACAGCCCTGGCAAACATGCCCCTGCTGAATATAAGCTCTGAAGCAAATTTAATTCTCGCTTCAGAGTCTCTTTAAAGTGGACCCAAATTAAAAATACAAGATTTCAGAAATAAAATCTATTTTTTAAATTATAATAATAAATAGCAGCCTTTTTTCAGCTGCATGATGAAAAATATAAAATATTTTACATGTATTGGAGGAACCCCCCCCCCCCCCCCTTCATTTCATATTGCCGGGACAGAATCCGGCAAACTGGTGGAGTAGCAGGTGTCTAGCAAAGGAGGAATTGCTAATGGATGCCACCTGTGAAACCCTAGTTATGAAAAAGAGAAGGGTGAAAAGCATGCACTGAAATGCTCATAGGCTTGAAGGAGGGTTTATTTATCTATG
Source organism: Hyperolius riggenbachi (assembly GCF_040937935.1). Classification (NCBI taxonomy): domain Eukaryota; kingdom Metazoa; phylum Chordata; class Amphibia; order Anura; family Hyperoliidae; genus Hyperolius; species Hyperolius riggenbachi. The sequence goes on along the minus strand of NC_090646.1, from coordinate 319,468,849 downwards.
TGTGTGTCAGAGTGGTGCAACTAAATATTTTGAATTAAAAAAATGTTTGGTTTGTGTCCGCTTTAACTTGTGTATTCAGTTTCTGGATACCTGAAGAGGGTTAGGTATCTTAAACTACACTTAGTTATTGATTAAAAGTATGCTTTAATAAAGCATATGTAATTATAGGGAAACCAGCTCCTGAGAGCATGAAAGTGCCTTCTACTAGGGCTGTCTCATCTTCCTGGGCAAAAAGGAATTCTGCCTCCATGCTTCAAATTTGTAAAGTTGCCAAATGGGCCTCTTATGATCCGTTCATAAAGCATTACCGTTTGGATTACCAAATAATCAAGACTTTGGTTTTGGATCTAAAAAACTGTTGCCAGTGGTCCCGCCCTTAGAGGTGGTAATATGTTAACTCTCATAGTGGACCTGTCAAGTGGAAGTCCATAATAACTCTTACTGGTAATTGGATTTCCACTAGGCCTCCACGACCGGTGGAGGAAACCCACCCAAACGGTAAAGTCTCCTACTGATACAAGGTAATATGCAAAATACTGAAGGTAGGAAGTAGGAGCTGGTTTTTAATTGCATTCTGCTCTTCCTGTCCCAAGGGCGGGGTAATCTCATAGCGGACCTGTCGTCGAGGCCAAGTGGAAAGCCAATTACCTGTAATAGTAATTATTGACATCCCATATGGAAACAAAAAGTCTAGGAATAAAAAAAGGCCTCTATGGATGAATAGAAAGGTTACAGGTAAAATTAAGTGAAAAAATGCCTATAAGGTCCTAAAACAGGAGGGGACTGATGTTGCACTAAGCAATTATAAGGAGTGCAATAAAAGTTGTCAAAAAGAAATTAGGCTGGCAAAGATTGAAGCTGAAAATCAAAACGCTAGGGATATCAAATCTTACCCCAAAAAGTTTTACAAGTATATCAACTCTAACAAAAAACAAAAAAAACAAAAAAGGGAACTCAACGGTAGATGCACAAGGTAGGGCGGAGTTATTAAATGCTTTCTTTGCTTGTCTTCACAAGGGAAACATCACTGTTGCAAATTACAGATGTGAAAGGGTCTCCATCTTCCAACTGTAATATTAAATACTTAACTAAGGAAGAAGTTAAGGCAAGACTAAATTAAAATAAGGCGCCTGGATGGCATACATCCTCTGGTCCTAAGGAAATTAACCATTTCAGCCCTCAGTGATTTATCACCTTATGGACGAGAGGAATTTTCACCTGTCAGCGCTTCTCCCTTTCATTCCCCAATAACTTTCACTACTTATCACAGCGAAATGATCTATACCTTGTTTTTTCCGCCACCATTAAGGCTTTCTTTGGGTGGTAAATTATGCTAAGAATTATTTTGTTCTAAATGCATTATAATGGGAATAAGAAAAAAATAGAAAAAAAAACACTTTTTCAGTTTTCAGCCATTACAGTTTTAAAATAATTAATGCTACCATAATTAAAATCCACAGAATTTATTTGGCCATTTGTCCCATTTATTGCAACGTTATAATTATACCCCTAGTGTAATGTATGGTGACAATATTTTATTTGGAAATAAAGGTGCATTTTTCAGTTTTATATCTATCACTAATTTTTAGCCCATTATTTATTATGTCCTCTTGACCTAAATAATAATTTATTTTTATTCCCCAAAGTCAGTAGGTGTGTTTTACTATTTGGCCACAAGATGTCCCTACTGCGCAAAAATCCCATTAGTGTATGCTAATTGGGATACAATGTATCACTACATTGTAACCAGGGAAGTGACATAGGCTTCCATCGGAAGCCTCCGATCCCAGTGGCGGCGGGGAGGTTATGACTGGAAACCTTGTCTCCATTCATAAATTTAACGATCGGGCCGCGGAAACCAGCGGAAATCTCGTCGGGAGGAAGCGCGGCGGCTCCATTTACAGAATAAATACTGGTTTTGAACAAAAACAGTGTTTATTCACGGCGGACATGTACGGATTGGCACAGCAGCAGCTAGCAGCAGCAGCGCGATCGTCGCCTGCAGACCCCCCCCCCCCAAACTGCAGGGACGTGACTAGCTGCTCTAGCACCTACCGCTGCGGACGTGAAGCTCACGTCCGTGCGGCTGAAATGGTTAAGTTCAGTTATCGATAAATCCCTTTATCTTATGTGACTCTTAACTGGCAGAGTTCCAATAGATTGGCGTACAGCCCACGTTTTCCCATTATTTAAAGAGACTCTGTAACAAACTTTTCAGCCTTAGTTCTTCTATCCTATAAGTTCCTTTGCCTTTTCTAATGTGCTCTGGCTTACTGCAGCTTTTCCTAATTGCACAGTGGCTGTGTTATCTCTGTTATATGATCTAATCTGTTTCCTTCTGTCGGCACAGTCAGGCTAAAGCTGGAATGTGTGGAATGTGCAGGGCTGCTTGTGATTGGTAGAAGCTATACACACCCCCTCCAGGCCTCCTGCAGGCTCTGTATGACTCACACACTCTGCTTATATGAGCCTATCAGAAGCTGGTTAGTTTGTTTATAAACACTGCCTAAAACTGTTAATTACAAGCCAGGTTTGCAGCAGAGCGTAGCAGAAACAGCACAGAGGGGTCCAGGAGAACATAATGAATAGAATGGTATGCTTTTTGCTGTAAAAATGTTAGAGTACAGATTCTCTTTAAGAAGGGCAACAAATCAGATCCAGGAAATTAGACCTGTAAGTCTAACGTCAGTTGTGTGCAAACTATTTGAGGGATTACTAAGAGATACTATACGAGACTTCATAGTAGAAAATCATCTTCTTTCTCAGCATCAGCACGGTTTTACTAAATACAGGTCCTGTTTGACTAACATGCTCAGCTTTTATGAGGTAGTGAACGCTAATGTGGATTTTGGGAATGCTGTAGATGTGACTTTATAAAATCCTTCGGCACTGTTCCCCACAAAAGTCTGGTGCAAAGTTGAGTATGCAAGGACTGGGGAAGAGTCTGTGTGCATGTATAGAGAACTGGCTAATGGACAGAAAACAGTTGTGGTCAATGGTTCTTCAAAATGGGTGACTGCTAGCAGTGGGGTCCCACAGGGGTCAGTACTGGGTCCAGTGCTCTTCAATGTATTTATTAATGACCTAGTAGATGCAATAGAAACCAATGTTGCTATTTGTGCAGATACAAAATTGTGCAGTATCATTAACTCTCAGGAGGATAGTGACATATTGCAATAGGATCTGGATAGAATGGCTATATGGGAACGTAAATGGCAGATGAAATTCAATGTTGAAAAATCATACATCATACATCAAAATCATACAAGTCATACATTTTGGTCGAAACAATGGTTTAGCACCATACCAAATAAACGTGACACAGATCGGGACATCAAACATAGAGAAGGACTTAGTAGTACTCATTGACAACAAGTTAAATAATTGTATTCAATGCCAAGCTGCTGCAGCTAAAGTAAAAAAAAATTAACTTGGGATGCATTAAAGAGGCTCCGTAACAAAAATTTAATCCGGTTTTCTTCCATCCTACAAGTTCCAAAATCTATTCTAATGTGCTCTGGCTTACTGCAGCACGTTCTACTATCACCATCTCTGTAATAAATCAACTTATCTCTCTCCTGTCAGACTTGTCGGCCTGTGTCTGGAAGGCTGCCAAGTTCTTCAGTGTTGTGGTTCTGTGATGCCTCTCCCCCCTCCAGGCCCCTCTCTGCACACTGCCTGTGTGTTATTTAGATTATGGCAGGTTCTCTCTGCTCTATTATCTTTTACAAGCTGGATAAATCCTCCTCTGAGCTGGCTGGGCTTTCACATACTGAGAAATTACATACAGGCACAGCTGTCTGCACTCTGCAGGAAGAAAAAGCCTGACACTTCCGTGGAAGATAGCTGCAGGGGGAAAGAAACACACAAATGATCTCCTGAGATTAAAAAAGAAGGCTGTATACAGCCTGCTTGTGTATGGATGTATTTTCTATGTGTGGACATACTGTACATCAACCTACTTCCTGTTTTGGTGGCCATTTTGTTTGTTTATAAACAAAGTTTTTAAAACTGTTTTTAACCACTTTTAATGCGGCGGGGAGCAGCGAAATTGTGACAGAGGGTAATAGGAGATGTCCCCTAACGCACTGGTATGTTTACTTTTGTGCGATTTTAACAATACAGATTCTCTTTAACCTCCTTAGCGGTAACCCCGTGCTGGACACGGGGTAAGCCGCCGGAGGGTGCCGCTCAGGCCCTGCTGGGCCGATTTTCATAATTTTTTTTTTTGCTGCGCCAGCACTCTGATCGCCGCCGGCCCCCGCCCGATCGCCGCTATCTGATGCGGCGCGCCCCCCCCAGACCCCGTGCGCTGCCTGGCCAATCAGTGCCAGGCAGCGCCGAGGGGTTCTTCGGGACTCCCAATGACGTCGGTGACGGTCATCCCGCCCCGTCGCCATGGCGACGGGGGAAGCCCTCCAGGAAATCCCGTTCTTTGAACGGGATTTCCTGATCGCCTATCGCCGGAGGCGATCGGCGGGGCTGGGGGGATGCCGCTGAGCAGCGGCTACATGATTAAAAAAAAAAAAATAAATAAAAAAAACTGCTGCGCTGCCCCCTGGCGGAATTTTTCATACCGCCAGGGGGGTTAACCACTTGAGGACCGTGGGCTTTAACCTCCTTAAGGACCAGGCACTTTTTTTCCATTCAGACCACTGCAGCTTTCACGGTTTATTGCTCGCTCATACAACCTACCACCTAAATGAATTTTGGCTCCTTTTCTTGTCACTAATAAAGCTTTCTTTTGGTGCTATTTGATTGCTGCTGCGATTTTTACTTTTTATTATATTCATCAAAAAAGACATGAACTTTGGCAAAAAAATGATTTTTTTTTTTTACTTTCTGTGCTGACATTTTTCAAATAAAGTAAAATTTCTGTATACATGCAGCGCGAAAAATGTGGACAAACCTGTTTTTGATTAAAAAAAACACATTCAGTGTAGATTTATTGGTTTGGGTAAAAATTATAGCGTTTACAAACTATGGTGCAAAAAGTGAATGTTCCCATTTTCAAGCATATATATATGTGTGTATGTGTATATGTATATATGTGTATATATAATATGTGTATATGTATATATAATATGTGTATATGTATATATAATATGTGTATATGTATATATAATATGTATATATGTATATATAATATGTATGTATATATGTATATATATAATATGTATGTATATATGTATATATATAATATGTATATATAATATGTATATATATATAGTATGTATGTATGTATATATGTATATATAATATGTATGTATATATGTATGTATATATAATATGTATGTATATATGTATGTATATATAATATGTATGTATATATGTATATATATATATAATATGTATGTATATATGTATATATATATAATATGTATGTATATATGTATATATATATAATATGTATGTATATATGTATATATATATAATATGTATGTATATATGTATATATATAATATGTATGTATATATGTATATATATATAATATGTATGTATATATGTATATATATATAATATGTATGTATATATGTATATATATATAATATGTATGTATATATGTATATATATATATAATATGTATGTATATATGTATATATATATATAATATGTATGTATATATGTATATATATATATAATATGTATGTATATATGTATATATATATATATGTATGTATATATGTATATATATATATAATATGTATGTATATATGTATATATATATATAATATGTATGTATATATGTATATATATATATAATATGTATGTATATATGTATATATATATATAATATGTATGTATATATGTATATATATATAATATGTATGTATATATGTATATATATATAATATGTATGTATATATGTATATATATATATAATATGTATGTATATATGTATATATATATATAATATGTATGTATATATGTATATATATATATAATATGTATGTATATATGTATATATATATATAATATGTATGTATATATGTATATATATATATAATATGTATGTATATATGTATATATATATAATATGTATGTATATATGTATATATATATAATATGTATGTATATATGTATATATATATAATATGTATGTATATATGTATATATGTATAATATGTATGTATATATGTATAATATGTATGTATATATGTATAATATGTATGTATATATGTATATATATAATATGTATGTATATATGTATATATATAATATGTATGTATATATGTATATATATAATATGTATGTATATATGTATATATATAATATGTATGTATATATGTATATATATAATATGTATGTATATATGTATATATATAATATGTATGTATATATGTATATATATAATATGTATGTATATATGTATATATATAATATGTATGTATATATGTATATATATAATATGTATGTATATATGTATATATATAATATGTATGTATATATGTATATATATAATATGTATGTATATATGTATATATATAATATGTATGTATATATGTATATATATAATATGTATGTATATATGTATATATATAATATGTATGTATATATGTATATATATAATATGTATGTATATATATAATATGTATGTATATATGTATATATATAATATGTATGTATATATGTATATATATAATATGTATGTATATATGTATATATATAATATGTATGTATATATGTATATATATAATATGTATGTATATATGTATATATATAATATGTATGTATATATGTATATATATAATATGTATGTATATATGTATATATATAATATGTATGTATATATGTATATATATAATATGTATGTATATATGTATATATATAATATGTATGTATATATGTATATATATAATATGTATGTATATATGTATATATATAATATGTATGTATATATGTATATATATAATATGTATGTATATATGTATATATATAATATGTATGTATATATGTATATATATAATATGTATGTATATATGTATATATGTATATATAATATGTATGTATATATGTATATATGTATATATAATATGTATGTATATATGTATATATGTATATATGTATGTATATATGTATATATGTATATATGTATGTATATATGTATATATGTATGTATATATGTATATATAATATGTATGTATATATGTATATATAATATGTATGTATATATGTATATATAATATGTATGTATATATGTATATATAATATGTATGTATATGTATGTATATATGTATATATAATATGTATGTATATGTATGTATATATGTATATATAATATGTATGTATATATGTATATATAATATGTATGTATATATGTATATATAATATGTATGTATATATGTATATATAATATGTATGTATATATGTATATATAATATGTATGTATATATGTATATATAATATGTATGTATATATGTATGTATATGTATGTATATATGTATATATAATATGTATGTATATATGTATATATAATATGTATGTATATATGTATATATAATATGTATGTATATATGTATATATAATATGTATGTATATATGTATATATAATATGTATGTATATATGTATATATAATATGTATGTATATATGTATATATAATATGTATGTATATATGTATATATAATATGTATGTATATATGTATATATAATATGTATGTATATATGTATATATAATATGTATGTATATATGTATATATAATATGTATGTATATATGTATGTATATATGTATATATGTATGTATATATGTATATATGTATGTATATATGTATATATGTATATATAATATGTGTATATATGTATATATAATATGTATGTATATATAGTATATATAATATGTATGTATATATAGTATATATAATATGTATGTATATATAATATGTATGTATATATGTATATATAATATGTATGTATATATGTATATATAATATGTATGTATATATGTATATATAATATGTATGTATATATGTATATATAATATGTATGTATATATGTATATATAATATGTATGTATATATGTATATATAATATGTATGTATATATGTATATATAATATGTATGTATATATGTATATATAATATGTATGTATATATGTATATATAATATGTATGTATATATGTATATATAATATGTATGTATATATGTATATATAATATGTATGTATATATGTATATATAATATGTATGTATATATGTATATATAATATGTATGTATATATGTATATATAATATGTATGTATATATGTATATATAATATGTATGTATATATGTATATATAATATGTATGTATATATGTATATATAATATGTATGTATATATGTATATATAATATGTATGTATATATGTATATATAATATGTATGTATATATGTATATATAATATGTATGTATATATGTATATATAATATGTATGTATATATGTATATATAATATGTATGTATATATGTATATATAATATGTATGTATATATGTATATATAATATGTATGTATATATGTATATATAATATGTATGTATATATGTATATATAATATGTATGTATATATGTATATATAATATGTATGTATATATGTATATATAATATGTATGTATATATGTATATATGTATATATAATATATATGTATGTATATATGTATATATGTATATATAATATATATGTATGTATATATGTATATATAATATGTATGTATGTATATATGTATATATATATGTATATATAATATGTATGTATGTATATATGTATATATAATATGTATGTATGTATATATGTATATATAATATGTATGTATGTATGTATATATAATATGTACCGTATTTTTCGGAATATAAGACGCTCCGGCATATAAGACGCACCTAGATTTAGAGGGCAAAAATCAGGAAAAAAAAATAAACTAAACCTAGGTGCGTCTATGGTGCAGGGGCTTCTTATGGACCTCTAACTCCCCAAAAACTGTCTTTATCTAAGCTACACTGCCCATCTATACTAACACCTGCTACACTACACTTCGCTTACCCCCTGCTGCCCCCATCAACTACACATTACTTCACTAACCCCTACTACAACAACTACACTACACTATAGTATACTACACTTCCCTCACTAACACCTGCAGCCAAATTAAACTACACTACACTTCACTAAGTAACCCCTCCAGCCAACCCAAACTACACTACACTTCACTAAGTAACCCCTCCAGCCAACCCAAACTACACTACACTACACCCCTGCTGCATCTCACCTGATCCTGTCGCTGCGATCCTCCCCTCCTCCATCTGCCTGTCATCACCCGAGAGTCGCAGCAGCCGTCATCTGAGGGTCCCATTAGGTTTCATCAGCGGGTCCAGCAATCCCATCCAGTATCCCCCGCTCTTTAAGTGTCCAAGTCGCCGGCTTCTCTTCACTGCAGCCATGCTTGTATGCAGGCTCGCGGTGATCACGCGGTGATTACGCGCTGCCGGGGCCGCCTTCCTCCATAGTTACGGCGTCCTCTTCTTAGTTACAGTGCCCCCTTCTGCGTGACGAGCGGCGCACGTGCGCCTGACGTCATGCGTGACCCCGGCGCACATGCGCCGCTCGTCACACAGAAGGGGTCACTGTATCTAAGAAGAGGACGCCGTAACTATGGAGGAAGGCGGCCCCAGCATCGCGTAATCACCGGGTGATCACCGCGAGCCTGCATACAAGCATGGCTGCAGTGAACAGGAGCCGGCGACTTGGACACTTAAAGAGCGGGGATCAGTCGGGGATACTAGATGGGATTGCTGGACCCTCTGATGACTGCTGCTGCGACATTGGATGACGGCGGACAGACGAAGGAGGCGAGGATCGCGGCGGCAGGATCCGGTAAGTATGTTATGGGGCAAAAATACCGTACCTTTGGAATATAAGACGCACCCACTTTTTACCCCCAGTTTTGGGGAAGAAAAAGTGCGTCTTATATTCCGAAAAATACGGTATATATGTATATATAATATGTATGTATATATGTATATATAATATGTATGTATATATGTATATATAATATGTATGTATATATGTATATATAATATGTATGTATATATAATATGTATGTATGTATATATAATATGTATGTATGTATGTATGTATATATAATATGTATGTATGTATGTATATATAATATGTATGTATGTATGTATATATAATATGTATGTATGTATGTATGTATGTATGTATGTATATATAATATGTATATATAATATGTATGTATGTATGTATGTATGTATGTATATATAATATGTATATATAATATGTATGTATATATGTATATATAATATGTATGTATATATGTATATATAATATGTATGTATATATGTATATATAATATGTATGTATGTATGTATATATAATATGTATGTATGTATGTATATATAATATGTATGTATGTATGTATGTATATATAATATGTATGTATGTATGTATGTATATATAATATGTATGTATGTATGTATGTATATATAATATGTATGTATGTATGTATATATAATATGTATGTATGTATGTATGTATATATAATGTGTATATGATATGTATGTGTGTATATATATACAGTGGAGGAAATAATTATTTGACCCCTCACTGATTTTGTAAGTTTGTCCAATGACAAAGAAATGAAAAGTCTCAGAACAGTATCATTTCAATGGTAGGTTTATTTTAACAGTGGCAGATAGCACATCAAAAGGAAAATCGAAAAAATAACCTTAAATAAAAGATAGCAACTGATTTGCATTTCATTGAGTGAAATAAGTTTTTGAACCCCTACCAACCATTAAGAGTTCTGGCTCCCACAGAGTGGTTAGACACTTCAACTCAATTAGTCACCCTCATTAAGGACACCTGTCTTAACTAGTCACCTGTATAAAAGACACCTGTCCACAGAATCAATCAATCAAACAGACTCCAAACTCTCCAACATGGGAAAGACCAAAGAGCTGTCCAAGGATGTCAGAGACAAAATTGTAGACCTGCACAAGGCTGGAATGGGCTACAAACCCATTAGCAAGAAGCTGGGAGAGAAGGTGACAACTGTTGGTGCGATTGTTCGAAAATGGAAGGAGCACAAAATGACCATCAATCGACCTCGCTCTGGGGCTCCACGCAAGATCTCACCTCGTGGGATGTCAATGGTTCTGAGGAAGGTGAAAA
>NC_090646.1:319417585-319440085 GCF_040937935.1 Hyperolius riggenbachi | reverse complement strand
GTTGCTTACAAATGAGCTGGACACATCCTCAAACATTTATTGAGAAACCCAAGATTATAATTTCAAGATCAGTTTCATTTTTCAACCGTGGTTTAGACATGTAAAATAGGTCTAGACTTCCACAAAGAATTCAAATGAGCGTAATGACCTAATTACGATTATAAAAAAAATTATGGTATTATTATTATTTAGTATTTATAAAGCGCCGATCTCTTCCGCAGCGCTGTACAGAGTATATAGTCTAGTCGCTAACTGTCCCTCAGAGGGGCTCACAATCTAGTCCCTACTATAGTCATATGTCTGTATGTATCATGTAGTGTATATATATTGTAGTATAGGGCCAATTTATGGGAAGCCAGTGAACTTATCTGTATATTTTTGGGATGTGGGAGGAAACCGGAGTGCCCGGAGGAAACCCACGCAGACACGGTGAGAACATACAAACTTCTTGCAGATGTTGACCTGGCTGGGATTTGAACCAGGGACCCAGCGCTGCAAGGCGAGAGCGCTAACCACTACGCCACCGTGCTGTTCACTGTGCTATTCACAAAATTACGATGATGGCAGTAATTGAAAATTCGTAAGTTCGCGTAATTTCAGGTTTATGCAGGATTTCGTAATTACATTGTTTTCCTAATTACGATCGGTGTTCGTAATGGAAACAAATCAAAATATCGTGTGTAACGTGGAAGTTCGCCCGTTATCGAAATAGTTTTCCAGTCCAGAGCCTCCTGCTGACAACACATGCAAGGACCTTTGCATTATCAGATGAAATTGCGAGGCCCAAAACAGTGTTTCATCATGCATCACCGCTAAGTGGCAAAGAGCACCTGTCTTAGAAGTGGCTGAAGGTAGAGCCTCCTGATACATTTAAATCGACAGCACGTGCAGGGGCCTTTGAATTATCAGTGATTGCAGTCAGAGTGACTTTCATGAATTTAGCAATTACTTACATTTGCATAATTACTATTAAAAACGAAATTACTTCCATCTTCATAATTAACCACTTCAGGACCACAGTCTTTTCGCCCCTTAAGGACCAGAGCCTTTTTCTCCATTCAGACCACTGCAGCTTTCACGGTTTAATGCTCGGTCATACAACCTACCACCTAAATGAATTTTACCTCCTTTTCTTGTCACTAATACAGCTTTCTTTTGATGCTATTTGATTGCTCCTGCGAGTTTTACTTTTTATTATATTCATCAAAAAAGACATGAATTTTGGCAAAAAAATGATTTTTTTAACTTTCTGTGCTGACATTTTTCAAATAAAGTAAAATTTCTGTATACATGCAGCGCGAAAAATGTGGACAAACATGTTTTTGATAAAAAAAAACCCATTCAGTGTATATTTATTGGTTTGGGTAAAAGTTACAGCGTTTACAAACTATGGTGCCAAAAGTGAATTTTCCCATTTTCAAGCATCTCTGACTTTTCTGCGCATCTGTCAGGTTTCATGAGGGGCTAAAATTCCAGGATAGTACAAATACCCCCCAAATGACCCCATTTTGGAAAGAAGACATCCCAAAGTATTCAGTGAGAGGCATGGTGAGTTCATAGAAGATTTTATTTTTTGTCACAAGTTAGCGGAAAATGACACTTTCTGACAAAAAAAAGAAAAAAAAAAAGTTTCCATTTCTTCTAACTTGCAACAAAAAAAAATGAAATCTGCCACGGACTCACTATGCTCCTCTCTGAATACCTTGAAGTGTCTACTTTCCAAAATGGGGTCATTTGTGGGGTGTGTTCACTGTCCTGGCATTTTGGGGGGTGCCTAATTGTAAGCACCCCTGTAAAGCCTAAAGATGCTCATTGGACTTTTGGCCCCTTAGCGCAGTTAGGCTGCAAAAAAGTGCCACACATGTGGTATTGCCGTACTCAGGAGAAGTAGTATAATGTGTTTTGGGGTGTATTTTTACACATACCCATGCTGGGTGGGAGAAATATCTCCATAAATGACAATTGTTTTATTTTTTTTTACACACAATTGTCTATTTATAGAGATATTTCTGCCACTCAGCATGGGTATGTGGAAAAATACACCCCAAAACACATTATACTACTTCTCCTGAGTACGGCGATACCACATGTGTGGCACTTTTTTGCACCCTAACTGCGCTAAGGGGCCCAAAGTTCAATGAGTACCTTTAGGATTTCACAGGTCATTTTGAGAAATTTCGTTTCAAGACTACTCCTCCCGGTTTAGGGCCCCTAAAATGCCAGGACAGTATAGGAACCCCACAAATTACCCCATTTTAGAAAGAAGACACCCCAAGGTATTCCGTTAGGAGGATGGTGAGTTCATAGAAGATTTTTTTTTTTTGTCACAAGTTAGCGGAAATTGATTTTAATTGTTTTTTTTCACAAAGTGTCATTTTCCGCTAACTTATGACAAAAAATAAAATCTTCTATGAACTCACCATACTCCTAACGGAATACCTTGGGGTGTCTTCTTTCTAAAATGGGGTCATTTGTCGGGTTCCTATACTGCCCTGGCATTTTAGGGGCCCTAAACCGTGAGGAGTAGTCTTGAAACCAAATGTCGCAAAATGACCTGTGAAATCCTAAAGGTACTCATTGGACTTTGGGCCTCTTAGCGCACTTAGGGTGCAAAAAAGTGCCACACATGTGGTACCGCCGTACTCAGGAGAAGTAGTATAATGTGTTTTGGGGTGTATTTTTACACATACCCATGCTGGGTGGGAGAAATATCTCTGTAAATGACAATTGTTTGATTTTTTTTTACACACAATTGTCCTTTTACAGAGAGATTTCTCCCACCCAGCATGGGTATGTGTAAAAATACACCCCAAAACACAATATACTACTTCTTCTGAGTACGGCGATACCACATGTGTGACACTTTTTTGCAACCTAGGTGCGCTAAGGGGCCTAACGTCCTATTCACAGGTCATTTTGAGGCCTTTGGATTCTAGACTACTGCTCACGGTTTAGGGCCCCTTAAATGCCAGGGCAGTATAGGAACCCCACAAGTGACCCCATTTTAGAAAGAAGACACCCCAAGGTATTCTGTTAGGAGTATGGTGAGTTCATAGAAGATTTTTTTTTTTGTCACAAGTTAGCGGAAAATGACACTTTGTGAAAAAAAAAACAATACATATCAATTTCCGCTAACTTGTGACAAAAAATAAAATCTTCTATGAACTCATCATACACCTAACAGAATACCTTGGGGTGTCTTCTTTCTAAAATGGGGTCACTTGTGGGGTTCCTATACTGCCCTGGCATTTTACGGGCCCAAAACTGTGAGTAGTCTGGAAACCAAATTTCTCAAAATGACTGATCAGGGGTATAAGCATCTGCAAATTTTGATGACAGGTGGTCTATGAGGGGGCAAATTTTGTGGAACCGGTCATAAGCAGGGTGGCCTCTTAGATGACAGGATGTTTTGGGCCTGATCTGATGGATAGGAGTGCTAGGGGGTGACAGGAGGTGATTGATGGGTGTCTTAGGGGGCGGTTAGAGGGGAAAATAGATGCAATCAATGCACTGGGGAGGTGATCGGAAGGGGGTCTGAGGGGGACCTGAGGGTTTGGCCGATTGATCAGGAGCCCACACGGGGCAAATTAGGGCCTGATCTGATAGGTAGGTGTGCTAGGGGGTGACAGGAGGTGATTGATGGGTGTCTCAAGGTGTGATTAGAGGGGGGAAATAGATGCAAGCAATGCACTAGCGAGGTGATCAGGGCTGGGGTCTGAGGACGTTCTGAGGTGTGGGCGGGTGATTGGGTGCCCGCAAGGGGCAGATTAGGGTCTAATCTGATGGGTAACCGTGACAGGTGGTGATAGGGGGTGATTGATGGGTAATTAGTGGGTGTTTAGAGGAGAGAAGAGATGTAAACACTGCACTTGGGAGGTGATCTGATGTCGGATCTGCGGGCGATCTATTGGTGTGGGTGGGTGATCAGATTGCCCGCAAGGGGCAGGTTAGGGGCTGATTGATGGGTGGCAGTGACAGGGGGTGATTGATGGGTGGCAGTGACAGGGGGTGATTGATAGGTGATTGACAGGTGATCAGTGGGTTATTACAGGGAATAACAGATGTAAATATTGCACTGGCGAATTGATAAAGGGGGGTCTGAGGGCAATCTGAGCGTGTGGGCGGGTGATTGGGTGCCTGCAAGGGGTAGATTAGGGTCTAATCTGATGGGTAACAGTGACAGGTGGTGATAGGGGGTGATTGATAGGTGATTGATGGGTAATTAGTGGGTGTTTAGAGGAGAGAATAAATGTAAACAATGGATTTGGGAGGTGATCTGATGTCGGATCTGCGGGCGATCTATTGGTGTGGGTGGGTGATCAGATTGCCCGCAAGGGGCAGGTTAGGGGCTGATTGATGGGTAGCAGAGAAAGGGGGTGATTGACGGGTGATTGACGGGTGATTGACAGGTGATCAGGGGGGATAGATGCATACAGTACACGGGGGGAGGGGTCTGGGGGGGGGGTCTGGGGAGAATCTGAGGGGTGGGGGGGTGATCAGGAGGGGGCAGTGGGCAGGGGGGTGGATAAAAAAAAAAAATAGCGTTGACAGATAGTGACAGGGAGTGATTGATGGGTGATTAGGGGGGTGACTGGGTGCAAACAGTGGTCTGGGGGGTGGGCAGGGGGGGTCTGAGGGGTGCTGTGGGCGATCAGGGGGCAGGGGGGGGGGAAATCAGTGTGCTTGGGTGCAGACTAGGGTGGCTGCAGCCTGCCCTGGTGGTCCCTCGGACACTGGGACCACCAGGGCAGGAGGCAGCCAGTATAATAGGCTTTGTATACATTACAAAGCCTATTATACTATTTCCATGCGGCGATCCGGGTGCTAGTAACCGAACGGCCGGCGGGTTACTACGAGCGGTGGGCGGAGCCAGTCCCCGGCGGCTGATCGCGTAACGAATGACGCGATCGCCGCATAGCCACCCACGCAGCCGCCCCCGCCGATGGGCGTATTGCGGTCGTTTGGGCCCGGACTTTGCCGCCGCCCATCGGCTGGGGGCGGTCCTCAAGTGGTTAAAGTAACTGTTTCTACAGAAAACAAGAAATTTTGCATTAAACACGAATTTGTGCTGAAAGGTGAAATTACGTGACGGAAATTTCGCTTATGGAATTCTGAATTACTGTTTGAATGGCAATTACAAAATTACGAATTTGTGACGTAGTGGCAAAATTTGTGCCCGTAACTATGGAAACCTGAAATTTCGGCTCAACACTACTAAGCAGGCTTTTCTGTATTGTCAGACAATGGGCTCAATTCTGGTAGTGTTTAGTAAATAATTACCTCATGGAATTGGGTTTACCTCATGAGGGAAATCAACTTTTGAATTCTGGTAGTTTAAAGGAATACTATCGATGTATGCATTTATTTTTAAATGCTGTATGTTGTAGCACACATTAGGACAAGTACTAGGAGCAATTTGATTCCTCACACAGCTGTTCCTCTCAGCTGTAAAATCCTCCGTCAGTTTTGGCCGTCAGTGTTTGATACAAATGTATCTATATGCTGAGGGCTCCCAGAGGGCTAAGCCCATGTCTGCACAGGGGAGTTGCTATCAACTCCTCAGTTTATAGTTTAATTATCACCTTGCTGAAAGAATCTTATTGATATGGTGGTAAGGGGTTAAAGATTCTAGCAATGTGTGTTTATTATCTTTGCTTCTCTTGACTGATAAAGATACTAATAATGCTAATTGTAAACAGTGGTCTGCCCCTCTCAGCAGCTTGTAAAGTGGATGCAGCCTGGAGTGAATCACCACAAGCAGGCAGCCAGACTGAGTGTAAACACAGACTATTGTTTATAGCTAGTTATATTCCAGCAATATTCCAGCTCATTTAGTTACCTGTTACCACCTCAGATCAGCCTATTTCTCCTCATGTCTCCTGCATGCTGTGAGTGACACAGTGAAATATATTTGTGAGCTGTGTGACAGAGTAACCAAGCAGCTCAGGGTGACCCAAACTACTATGAGCTGTGTGAGAAATGAATTTTTAAGCAGGGATAGCAAGAGAGAGACCTGGGTGAATAAATAAAGTGCCCCTAGCACTAGTGGTAATGTGTACACTAATATACAGTATTAAAAAAAAAAGTCGTTTCAATCGATAGTACTCCTTTAAGTAAAGTTTTACCTCATGTAATTTCATGAGGTAATTCATGCGGTAATTTTCTACTAAAAATGTGTGGTATTTAGTAGTGAAATACCTCACACTTGAATTCTGAAGTAAAATAAGGTGCGTGTTTGCATGTCTTTAACCTCACATAATTAGACCTACCTCTACCACATGATAAATGCAGTGCTGTGACAGAATTGTGATATCAGTCACATAACATGGAGCCTTTTCAGCTTGTTCTGTGTTCAGGGCCCCCATATTTTGCTGAAATAAGTAAAAGTGATCTGACCAACAATCGCCCCCCCCCCAGCCCCAGCTTCCATTTTGTTTTAAAAAAAAGAAAAAGTGCTCCAAACCCTGTACAATCCTTCATCTGCCGCACCCCCCCCCCCCCCCCCTCAACATTGCCATTCCCCAACCTCCGGGTTGGAAAAAAAAGTAAAAATGCTCCAACCCACCGCCTCTGTTTTTTAAAAAAAATTAAGTAAAACTGCGGCAAACACCGATTTCTCCCCCCCTTCTTCCCCTGGTTAAAAGCGCTCCGAGGCCCCCCCAAGCAGCCTCTAAAAATAAAAGTGCTGTAACCCCCCCTCCAGACCCCCAGCCTCTAAAAGTAAAAGTACTCACACCCCCAGTCTCTAAAAGTGCGGACCCCTCCCCAGCCTCTAAAAGTGCTCCAACCCCCCCCCCTCCCCCCAGCCTTTAAAAGTGCTCCTACCACCAACCCCTCCCCCCAGCCTCTAAAAGGTAAATGAGCTGGATTTTCAAATACAACTTCCCTCAAAAAAAAAAATCTTCCAAAGACTATCCTAACCTATAGAAGACAATTAAAGACTATTACTTATTTGCTGCAGGCTTACCACTGAATTTACCTCATGTTTTACCTCACTCTATGCATTTACCTCATGTTTTACCACATGTTTTACCTCATGTTTTACCTCATGTTCTGAAATGGAGAAAAAATCTTTCAGAATTGATAAAAGAAGAGGAAAATACCTCATGAGATATTTTACCTACCAAAAAATATTTACCTCACAGAGCTACCAGAATTGAGCCCAATATATCAACTGATTAAAACAAAAGCTAGATAATGGTCTCTGTTCACAAAATACTGTGTATTACAGCTATTGAAAGCAAGTATGTCTAAACGTGCTGAGCTGGGTTTATTTTATTATGTTAAAAACATGTACTTTAATATTTTTAGAAAGTTTGTGTGTGTATTTATTAATTTTGTAACTTTTTTTTCAAGCGATTAAAAGCAGAGAAAGCAGAGATAACCAGGTTCTTACAAAAGTCCAAATCTTCCCACACTCCAAAGGTAAGTTATTTTTCTAATAGTTTTTTAAATGTTGTTTTTCTTGGGTATTTGTCTGACGGTCCAGTAATTGCAACAGAACCCTGTCTGCTTAACATATAAAACTGAGATCTTGAATTAAATGTTACCGTATTTATGAAATGCATCATTAAGACTTGAGATGCTTTGCATGCAACATGCATTTAACAGGAGACTAGAAGTAGTATAAGTCACCGGGTTCTGACTAGGAGTTCCATAGTAAATTGATGGACAAATAGGTGGATTAGATAGATATGGGCCCGTATGCAATTGTTTTTCTCCTGAGTTTTCTCCAAGGTAATATTTACACTCCTTGTAAATAAAGTATGTTTTAACCTCCCTGGCGGTAATCCTGAGCTAAGCTTGGGCTGGGATTCACTTACCCAGAGCAGTAAGCCCGAGCTCAGCTCGGACTGGCCCAAAACTGCATCACGCTGGCTTTTCCTGGGAGTTGTGGAGAGATAGAGAGCGAGATGGATAGATATGGAGAGAGAGAGCGAGATGGATAGATATGGAGAGAGAGAGCGAGATGGATAGATATGGAGAGAGAGAGAGAGAGAGATGGATAGATATGGAGAGAGAGAGAGAGAGAGAATGCATAGATATGGAGAGAGAGAGAGAGAATTGATAGATATGGAGAGAGAGAGAGAGAGAGAGAATGGATAGATATGGAGAGAGAGAGCGAGAATGGATAGATATGGAGAGAGAGAGCGAGAATGGATAGATATGGAGAGAGAGAGAGAGAGAGAGCGAGAATGGATAGATATGGAGAGAGAGAGAGAGAGAGAGAGAATGGATAGATATGGAGAGAGAGAGAGAATGGATAGATATGGAGAGAGAGAGAGAGAGAGAGAATGGATAGATATGGAGAGAGAGAGAGAGAATGGATAGATATGGAGAGAGAGAGAGAGAGAATGGATAGATATGGAGAGAGAGCGAGAGAGAGAATGGATAGATATGGAGAGAGAGCGAGAGAGAATGGATAGATATGGAAAGAGAGAGCGAGATGGATAGATATGGAGAGAGAGAGCTAGGATAGATATGGAGAGAGAGAGTGAGATGGATAGATATGGAGAGAGAGGATAGATATGGAGGCCCATATGCAATTAACGGTTTCTCCTAGGACATAGGGCTTGATTCAGTAAATGGTGCTAACCTACTTAGCACGCCTAAAGACTTTAGGCGTGTTAACCAGGGTGCTAAGTAGGTTAGCACTGTTTCTAAAATCAGATCGCTCGCAAAGACCCGTTCGCAAAACTTTGCGCGCGCACAGCGCACATGTGAATGGGCACTTTGCGAGCACTGAGCTGTGCGCGTGCAAAACTTTGCGCACGGGTCTTTGCGCCCGATCTGATTTTAACACGCCCAAACTGAGTTAAGGCGTGATAATGCCCTTTTCAGAAGCGTGCTAACAGTTAGCACTGCTTACTGAATCGAGCCCATAATTTTCATCTTCTCTAAAAAACAACTTTTCAGCATTTTACAATTAAAGAAGTACTCAAATGTTAGTGAAAAAGTACTATCAAATTTATTTTAAGTGTTTTCTTGCTTGCTGGTTGTTAAACCACTTTACCCAGGGCCGGGCCGAGGCATAGGCTGGAGAGGCTCCAGCCTCAGGGCGCAGTGTAGGAGGGGGCGCACAATTCATTCAGCTGTCATTCCTAATTGTGTTTGAAGCAGAAAGAAATAAGAAAAGGGGATCCATAGCAGTGACTGCAAGCCAGATAACTAGATATTAAGTTGTTGGGGAGGTTGTGGACCCTGTGGCCCTCTTATGGTGCGTACAGACATGCGACTATAGTCGTTTAAAACGATCGTTACCGACGGCATTGCCCGACGATCGTTCGTAAAAAGTGCACGAACGATCGTTAAAACGACCGACCAACGAGATATGTCGTTGGTAAAGAACGATCCATTCTGCCAGATCTTTTCCAACGACCATCGTTCAAAAAGTAATGTCTGTACAACGATCGGTCGTTGATCGTTCGTTCTCAAAGCTTTGCACATGCTCAAACAGTTCTTTTTGACACTTGTGTTTGAAATCAGTTTATACATCATGTTGCGCACGCAACGCTCGTTCCAAGATCGTTCGTACACGAACGATGTTCAAAGTAGCCTTTCTTCAAACGATCATCGGCCGATACCTCCTTTAACATCGTTCGTCGTTCAGAACGAACGATCGTTATCGTATGTCTGTACGTACCCTTAGTCTAATAGCAATCAGTGTGTGACAGCTGGGGTGGGAGGGATGGAGGGGCGCACTTTGGTGTCTCAGCCTTGGGTGCTGGAGGACCTTGTCCCAGCTCTGACTTTACCCCCACGCGTACGGATTTCTCCGTCCCTTTTTCCATCCTTTCACCACCAGGGACGGAGAAATCCGTACTTTCCGCGCTCCCGCCGCTGCCCGCACTCCCGCTCGTAAACGCGCCGCCGGCCGCTCGCCCGGAGCTCAATGAACGGGAAAATCCATTCCCGTTCGTTGATCTAAGCCCCGCAATGATCCGTTGCTTCTCTGATAAGCATTGCGATCATTGTGAAAAAAAACCTTTCCCAGCCTCCTAGTACTTCCTGCAAGCGTTCGGAAGGACACTTGCAGGTCGCATTAACCACTTAAGGACTGCAGTCATAAAACCCCTTAAGGACCAGAGCCTTTTTTTCCATTCGGACCACTGCAGCTTTCACGGTTTATTGCTCAGTCATACAACCTACCACCTAAATGAATTTTACCTCCTTTTCTTGTCACTAAAACAGCTTTCTTTTGGTGCTATTTGATTGCTGCTGCGAGTTTTACTTTTTATTATATTCATCAAAAAAGACATGAATTTTGTCAAAAAAATGACTTTTTTAACTTTCTGTGCTGACATTTTTCAAATAAAGTAAAATTTCCTATACATTTGAGCGCGAAAGTTATTCTGCTACATGTCTTTGATAAAAAAAAAACATTCAGTGTATATTTATTGGATTGGGTAAAAGTTATAGCGTTTACAAACTATGGTGCAAAAAGTGAATTTTCCCATTTTCAAGCATCTCTGACTTTTCTGCGCACCTGTCAGGTTTCATGAGGGGCTAAAATTCCAGGATAGTACAAATACCCCCCAAATGACCCCATTTTGGAAAGAAGACATCCCAAAGTATTCAGTGAGAGGCATGGTGAGTTCATTGAAGATTTTATTTTTTGTCACAAGTTAGCGGAAAATGACACTTTGTGACAGGAAAAAAAAAAAAAAAGTTTCCATTTCTTCTAACTTGCGACAAAAAAAAATGAAATCTGCCACGGACTCACTATGCTCCTCTCTGAATACCTTGAAGTGTCTACTTTCCAAAATGGGGTCATTTGTGGGGTGTGTTCACTGTCCTGGCATTTTGGGGGGTGCCTAATTGTAAGCACCCCTGTAAAGCCTAAAGATGCTCATTGGACTTTGGGCCCCTTAGCGCAGTTAGGCTGCAAAAAAGTGCCACACATGTGGTATTGCCGTACTCAGGAGAAGTAGTATAATGTGTTTTGGGGTGTATTTTTACACATACCCATGCTGGGTGGGAGAAATATCTCCGTAAATGACAATTTTTTTATTTTTTTTACACACAATTGTCAATTTATAGAGATATTTCTCCCACTCAGCATGGGTATGTGGAAAAATACACCCCAAAACACATTATACTACTTCTCCTGAGTACGGCGATACCACATGTGTGGCACTTTTTTGCACCCTAACTGCGCTAAGGGGCCCAAAGTCCAATGAGTACCTTTAGGATTTCACAGGTCATTTTGAGAAATTTCGTTTCAAGACTGCTCCTCACGGTTTAGGGCCCCTAAAATGCCAGGACAGTATAGGAATCCCACAAATTACCCCATTTTAGAAAGAAGACACCCCAAGGTATTCCATTAGGAGTATGGTGAGTTCATAGAAGATTTTTTTTTTTTTTTGTCACAAGTTAGCGGAAATTGATTTTAATTGTTTTTTTTCACAGTGTCATTTTCCGCTAACTTGTGACAAAAATAAAATCTTCTATGAACTCACCATACTCCTAACGGAATACCTTGGGGTGTCTTCTTTCTAAAATGGGGTCATTTGTGGGGTTCCTATACTGCCCTGGCATTTTAGGGGCCCTAAACCGTGAGGAGTAGTCTTGAAACCAAATGTCGCAAAATGACCTGTGAAATCCTAAAGGTACTCATTGGACTTTGGGCCCCTTAGCGCACTTAGGGTGCAAAAAAGTGCCACACATGTGGTACCACCGTACTCAGGAGAAGTAGTATAATGTGTTTTGGGGTGTATTTTTACACATACAGATGCTAGGTGGGAGAAATATCTCTGTAAATGACAATTATTTGATTTTTTTTTACACACAATTGTCCATTTACAGAGAGATTTCTCCCACCCAGCATGGGTATGGATAAAAATACACCCCAAAACACATTATACTACTTCTTCTGAGTACGGCGATACCACATGTGTGACCTAGGTGCGCTAAGGGGCCTAACGTCCTATTCACAGGTCATTTTGAGGCATTTGGATTCTAGACTACTCCTCATGGTTTAGGGCCCCTAAAATGCCAGGGCAGTATAGGAACCCCACAAGTGACCCCATTTTAGAAAGAAGACACCCCAAGGTGTCTTGGGTATGGTGAGTTCATAGAAGATTTTATTTTTTGTCACAAGTTAGTGAAAAATGACACTTTGTGAAAAAAAACTATAAAAATCCAATTTCCGCTAACTTTTGACAAAAAATAAAATCTTCTATGAACTCATCATACACCTAACAGAATACCTTGGGGTGTCTTCTTTCTAAAATGGGGTCACTTGTGGGGTTCCTATACTGCCCTGGCATTTTACGGGCCCAAAACTGTGAGTAGTCTGGAAACCAAATTTCTCAAAATGACTGTTCAGGGGTATAAGCATCTGCAAATTTTGATGACAGGTGGTCTATGAGGGGGCAAATTTTGTGAAAACGGTCATAAGCAGGGTGGCCTCTTAGATGACAGGATGTATTGGGCCTGATCTGATGGATAGGAGTGCTAGGGGGGTGACAGGAGGTGATTGATGGGTGTCTCAGGGGGCGGTTAGAGGGGAAAATAGATGCAATCAATGCACTGGGGAGGTGATCGGAAGGGGGTCTGAGGGGGATCTGAGGTTTTGGCCGAGTGATTAGGAGCCCACACGGGGCAAATTAGGGCCTGATCTGATGGGTAGGTGTGCTAGGGGGTGACAGGAGGTGATTTATGGGTGTCTCAAGGTATGATTAGAGGGGGGAAATAGATGCAAGCAATGCACTAGCGAGGTGATCAGGGCTGGGGTCTGAGGGCGCTCTGAGGTTTGGGCGGGTGATTGGGTGCCCGCAAGGGGCAGATTAGGGTCTAATCTGATGGGTAACAGTGACAGGTGGTGATAGGGGGTGATTGATGGGTAATTAGTGGGTGTTTAGAGGAGAGAAGAGATGTAAACACTGCACTTGGGAGGTGATCTGATGTCGGATCTGCGGGCGATCTATTGGTGTGGGTGGGTGATCAGATTGCCCGCAAGGGGCAGGTTAGGGGCTGATTGATGGGTGGCAGTGACAGGGGGTGATTGATGGGTGGCAGTGACAGGGGGTGATTGACAGGTGATCAGTGGGTTATTACAGGGAATAACAGATGTAAATATTGCACTGGCGAATTGATAAGGTGGGGGTCTGAGGGCAATCTGAGCGTGTGGGCGGGTGATTGGGTGCCCGCAAGGGGCAGATTAGGGTCTAATCTGATGGGTAACAGTGACAGGTGGTGATAGGGGGTGATTGATGGGTGATTGATGGGTAATTAGTGGGTGTTTAGAGGAGAGAATAGATGTAAACAATGGATTTGGGAGGTGATCTGATGTCGGATCTGCGGGCGATCTATTGGTGTGGGTGGGTGATCAGATAGCCCGCAAGGGGCAGGTTAGGGGCTGATTGATGGGTGGCAGTGACAGGGGGTGATTGACGGGTGATTGACAGGTGATTGACAGGTGATTGACAGGTGATCAGGGGGGATAGATGCATACAGTACACAGGGGGGGGGGAGGGTCTGGGGAGAATCTGAGGGGTGGGGGGGTGATCAGGAGGGAGCAGGGGGCAGTTTAGGGACTAAAAAAAAAATAGCGTTGACAGATAGTGACAGGGAGTGATTGATGGGTGATTAGGGGGGTGATTGTGTGCAAATGGTGGTCTGGGGGGTGGGCAGGGGGGGGTCTGAGGGGTACTGTGGGCGATCAGGGGGCAGGGGGGGGCAGATCAGTGTGTTTGGGTGCAGACTAGGGTTGCTGCAGCCTGCCCTGGTGGTCCCTCGGACACTGGGACCACCAGGGCAGGAGGCAGCCTGTATAATACACTTTGTAAACATTACAAAGCGTATTATACGCTTCCTATCCGGCGATCGTCGGGTTAACAACCCGCCGGCGCTTCCGATTGGCCGGCGGGTTGACGTCGCGGGTGGGCCAATCTGCTTTACGTGGTCCTGGGGCTGCTACTTTGCCGCCGCCAATATGAAGTAGGCGGTCGGCAAGTGGTTAAACAAAAAGTTACTGTTGCCATCTTGTGGCCAAATAGTAAAACTACACCCTAAAGCATTTTTCACATACAAATAAATTAGTTTTACACAAAAAATTAACTCCTTACCTCCCACACTCCCCAATTTTATTTTTTTTTTGTAATTAAAAAACAAAAATTACAATTAAAAAAAATACATAAATGGTTACCTTAGGGACTGAACTTTTTAAATATTTAAATTTAAAATTTTTAAATATTTATGTCAAGAAGGTATAACACTGTTACTTTATAAACTATGGGCTTATAATTAGGGATGGACGCAAAAACGATAAAGTACCTTTATTTCCAATTAAAATATTGGCGCCAAACATTGTGAAAGGGACATAATTTAAACGGTTTTATAACCGGGACAAATGGGCAAATACATTTCATGGGTTTTAATTACAGTAGCATGCATTATTTAAAAACTATGAAGGCCGAAAACTGAAAAATAATACATTTTTCACACATTTTTCCTATTTTCCCATTAAAACACATGTAGAATAAAATAATTCTTGGCATAATGTCCCACCTAAAGAAAGCCTAAGTGGTGGCGAAAAAACAAGCTATAGTTCATTTCATTGCGATAAGTAATAATAAAGTTATAGACGAATGAATGGAAGGAGCGCTGAAAGGTGAAAATTGCTCTGGTGGTCAAGGGGTGAAACCCCTCAGTTGGGAAGTGGTTAAAAAGCATTTTATGGCAAGGTATGAAAATATCATATGGCTATGATTAAGGAGCCAGTGTCAGCTCCGATACGCGTGAGCCATATGTGTATCTACTGATGTGTCAATAAACTGAAGATTGCTTTATACCCAACCCACGGTGCAGCGGAACATCTTTTTCTTTTGTATGAAAATATCACCTTGGAGAAAACTTAGGGGAAAAAGTTAATTGCATAGATAGATATAAAGGTAGATAGATAGATATGAACATAGATAGATATGAAGGTAGGTAGGTAGATATGAAGGTAGGTAGATGGATATGGAGAAAGATAGATATGAAGATAGGTAGGTAGATAGATATGAAGATAGATGGATATATATTTGTAGATATAGATATGGAGAAAGATGGATATGAAGATGGGCAGGTAGATATGTAGATAGATAGATAGATATGTACATAGATATGAAGGTAGGTATGAAGATAGATATGATAATAGGTAGATAGATAAATATGAAGACAGGTAGGTAGATATGAAGATAGATTTATTTATAGATAGATAGATATGCAGATATGTAGATAGGTAGATATGAAGATAGATAGATATAGATATGAAGATAGATTGATTGATTGATAGGTAGGTAGATAGATGGATTTGTAGAAAGATAGATATGTAGATAGATATGAAGAGAGATAGATGGGTAGATATGAAGGTAGGTAGGTAGATTAATAGATAGATTTGTAGATAGATAGATAGATAGATAGATAGATAGATAGATAGATAGATAGAAAGATATGTACATAGATAGAAAGATATGTAGATAGAAATCTGTGGAGTCTGAGTCGGAGCAATTTTGGGTGCCTGGAGTCGGAGACGGGAAAAAATGCACCGACTCCGACTCGTAATGAATTTGTAACTGTAATTAAAATAGAAAATATGATAAAATGTTCTATTTCTCAGATAAGTCATTAAAAATAATGTATGTATACAGTATATATACAGTAATAGCTGTGCTCAGTCCACAAAAATGAAATAAACCAATCAAAATTAGTTACTTCTGCTGCTTCAATAAAGCAGTCCCCGTATTTTCAAAGTCAGATATACACATCTGATTTTGACTGTACAGTATATATGATGTGTACACAGGAATCTCATATATACTAAATAACATCTATGCTGTAAGAATAAAGCCTGATGTGTAGCCGTGTCACTAATAGAGATGGTCAATGAGATGGAAATAATTCTGCATTGATGCTGGTTTATGCAAATGTACTCTTTGCTCATGAAATCAAATAATTTGATATGTTGTTAAAATTTGGTTTGGTGACTATAAATTAAATGGTACCTGAGACGGATGAAAAGAAAAGTGTTATACATACCTGGGGCTTCCTCCAGCCCCCTTCAGGCCAATCAGTCCCTCGCTGTCCACCTCCACCACCTGGATCTTCTGCTATGAGTCCCGGTAATTCAGCCAGTCAGCGCAGTCTGGCTACGTGCCGCTTCCAAAGCCAGGAGCATTCTGCACCTGCGCAACAGTGCTGCGCAGGTGTAGTACGCTCCGGCGGCGGAGTGTGTGCATGTGCACTACACCAGACTGACTCAAGTACCTGGACTCATAGCAGAAGATCCAGGTGGCCGAGGACAGCGAGGGACTGATTAGCCTGAAGGGGGCTGGAGGAAGCCCCAGGTATGTATAAAACTTTCATCTGTCTCAGGTTTACTTTGTTACACAGTAGTACTATACTCTACATGTGGACTCCCCACAGAGCTGCAGGGAATCCACTGAGAATGCTGTGCACATTGAACACAGAGGTGTTGTCTATCACCCATACACCTGGTTCAGATTGTGCATGAAGAATGTGTAATAGAGGAAGAATCTCCTCATTCCCCTGCAGAGTACCTGCACATCATTCTTACATATACCCACAGTTACATTGCCTAGGGCCTGATAGATGTTCTTTGTTCTGGTTTGTACCTTTTACAAGTACTCTTACCAAGGACTAGTTTTAGTCTAAAGGGAATAAATATAGTAGTCTCCATATCCTTCTCACTTCAGTTGTCTTGTAAAATTCCTAAGTGTTGGCAGTTAAGAGATGAATTTCACATACTGTTAATCAACAAAATTGTAATATGCAAATTAGAGGAGTCTGAGTCGGTGGAATCCTAAACTGAGGAGTCGGAGTCGGTGGATTTTTGGACCGACTCCACAGCCCTGATAGAAACATAGATAGATATGAAGATAAGATAGATGGATATGTAGATAGAAATATAGATGGATATGAAGATAAGATAGATATGTACATAGAAAGATATGTAGATAGAAATATAGATAGATATGAAGATAGATAGATATGAAGATAGGTAGATGGATGATGTAGATAGACAATGTAGATAGGTAGATAATGTACATGGTTAGATAATGTAGGTAGATAGATAGATGTGTGGGTAGGTAGGTAGATATGAAGATAGGTAGATATGAAGATAGGTAGATATGAAGATAGGTAGATATGAAGATAGGTAGATATGAAGATAGGTAGATATGAAGATGGGTAGATATGAAGATGGGTAGATATGAAGATGGGTAGATATGAAGATGGGTAGATATGAAGATGGGTAGGTAGATATGTAGATAGATGGATAATGTAGGTAGATAGACAATGTAGATAGATAGGTAATGTAGATAATGTAGATAGGCATGTAGATAGATGTGTAGATAGATATGCAGATAGATAGATATGTACATAGATAGAAAGCTATGTAGATAGAAATATAGATAGATATGAAGGTAAATTGATAGATCTGAAGATAGATAGATCTGAAGATAGATAGATCTGAAGATAGATAGATCTGAAGATAGATAGATCTGAAGATAGATAGATCTGAAGATAGATAGATCTGAAGATAGATAGATCTGAAGATAGATAGATCTGAAGATAGATAGATCTGAAGATAGATCGATATGAAGATAGATCGATATGAAGATAGATAGATCGATATAACAATAACAATAACAATAATATTTATATAGCGCTTTTCTCCCTGGGGACTCAAAGCGCTGTGACCCTGCATTATGCAGTCTCAAAGGCTAGGGAAAAGAGGTGAGGTTATTAGCCTTTTTTTAAAGCTGTCCAGAGAAGGAGCCTCTCGTACTGATTGTGGAAGTGAATTCCATAGAGTAGGGGCTGCATAGGAAAAGGCCCGAGCACCAAATGTTAAGTGTATCCTGGGAATAACCAGCTTCATCTTGTTGGCAGAGAGGAGGGTGCGTGGAGGGGCATAAAGTTCCAATAGATCCGCTATGTATTTGGGTCCCATGTGGTGTAGAGCCTTGAATGTCAGCAGGCAGATCTTAAAATTGATTCTCCATTTTACTGGCAACCAGTGAAGAGTTTGCAGTACTGGGGTGATGTGTGAGCTGCGGGGGGCATTGGCTAGGAGTCTGGCTGCAGCATTCTGTACTAGCTGTAAGGGGCGCAGAACCTTATCTGTAGATCCGATTAACAGGGCGTTGCAGTAGTCTAGGCGGGAGGATACAAATGCGTGAACCAGGGCAGGTAGGTCTTCAGCTGGGATTAGGTGTTTTATTTTCGCTATATTTCTTAGATGGAAGAAGGAAGACTTGACGACAGCTGATACCTGCTGTCTGAGTTTTAGATTTCCATCCAGGATCACCCCAAGGTTTCGCACAGAGTCTTTATACTGTACAGTATCTCGATAGATCGATAGTAGATCGATATGGAGATAGATCGATATGGAGATAGAGCGATATGGAGATAGATAGATAGATATGGAGATAGATAGAAATAAAGATAGATATGATGATAGATAGATATGAAGATAGATAGATATGAAGATAGATAGGTAGATGTGAAGATAGGTAGATGCAGTGGCGTCCCTACCATAGGGCGGCAAGGGGCGCCCCAGGGGGTGTCATCAAGGCCTCCCACAGAAGACTGTGCACTGTGTGCAGGACAGGAGGGGGAAGCAGCACCGAGAGGAGGGGTGGTGGGGAAAGCAGCGGGGAGGGGGGCCAGACCCCCCACCTCCCTCACCTGGGTCCCCTCCTTCTGGCGCTTCCCCCTCCTAATTAGTAGCAGCGGGCAAGAGGACTTACTCACCTCCTTCCTGCGTTCCAGGCGATGGCAAATAGCGTCATCGTCACGTGACTCTGGTCTCCGCCTTCTCCACCGCTCACTGTGCTTCCTGATTGGCGGAAGCACAGTGAGCAACAGAGAAGTCGGAGACCAGCGTCGCGTGAGGATGACGCTATGCGCCGCCGCCATCGCCAGGAGCAGGTGAGTGAGTCTTCTCCGCCGCTCCTGCCCGCTGCTGCTTATTAGGAGGGGGAAGCGCCAGAAGGAGGGGACCCAGGTGAGGGTGGTGGGGGGTCCGGCCCCCCTCCCTGCCACCCCTCCTTCCAGGCTTTCCTCACACTGGGGGCAACTAAACTAGCTATACTGGGGGCAACTATACTAGCTATACTGGGGGCAATTATACTAGCTATACTGGGGGCAATTATACTAGCTATACTGGGGGCAATTATACTAGCTATTCTGGGGGCAATTATACTAGCTATTCTGGGGGCAACTGTACTGGCTATTCTGGGGGCAACTGTACTAGCTATACTGGGGGCAGCTATACTGGGGGCAGCTATACTGGGGGCAGCTATACTAGCTATACTGGGGGCAACTAAACTAGCTATACTGGGGGCAGCTATACTAGCTATACTGGGGGCAACTAAACTAGCTATACTGGGGGCAACTAGTTTCACTGGGGGCAACTATACTAGCTCCACTGGGGGCAGCTATACTGGGGGCAACTGTACTAGCTAATACGTTAAAATACAGTTAGCTCCACCCTCATCTGGTCATGACCACGCCCATATACTGGGGGCAACTAAACTAGCTATACTGGGGGCAGCTATACTAGCTATACTGGGGGCAGCTATACTGGGGGCAACTATACTGGGGGCAGCTATACTGGGGGCAGCTATACTAGCTATACTGGGGGCAACTAAACTAGCTATACTGGGGGCAACTAGTTTCACTGGGGGCAACTATACTAGCTCTACTGGGGGCAGCTATACTGGGGGCAACTGTACTAGCTAATACGTTAAAATACAGTTAGCTCTGCCCTCATCTGGTCATGACCACGCCCATATACTGGGGGCAACTAAACTAGCTATACTGGGGGCAGCTATACTAGCTATACTGGGGGCAGCTATACTGGGGGCAGCTATACTAGCTATACTGGGGGCAGCTATACTAGCTATACTGGGGGCAACTAAACTAGCTATACTGGGGGCAACTAAACTAGCTATACTGGGGGCAGCTATACTGGGGGCAGCTATACTAGCTATACTGGGGGCAGCTATACTGAGGGCAGCTATACTAGCTATACTGGGGGCAGCTAAACTAGCTATACTGGGGGCAACTAAACTAGCTATACTGGGGGCAGCTATACTGGGGGCAACTAAACTAGCTATACTGGGGGCAACTAAACTAGCTATACTGGGGGCAACTAAACTAGCTATACTGGGGGCAACTAGTTTCACTGGGGGCAACTATACTAGCTCCACTGGGGGCAGCTATACTGGGGGCAACTGTACTAGCTAATACGGTAAAATACAGTTAGCTCCGCCCTCATCTGGTAATGACCACGCCCATTTTTTGCCGCAAAGCACGCCGCAGGTTGTGGCCACGCTCATTTTTTTTTGGGGGGGGGGGGGGGGGGGAGATAGGTAGATGTGAAGATGGGTAGATGTGAAGATGGGTAGATAGAAATATAGATAGATATGAAGATAAGATAAGATAGATAGATATATATGTAGATAGATAGAAAGATATGTATGTAGATAGATAGAAAGGTAGGTAGATAGATAGATAGATAGATAGATAGGTAGATATGAAGATAGATAGATGGATTATGTAGATAGATAGACAATGTAGATAGACAATGTAGATAGACAATATAGATAGACGGATAGATAGATATGGATAGATAGATATGGATAGATAGATATGGATAGATAGATATGGATAGATAGATAGATAGATAGATATGAAGATAGATAGATAGATAGATATGAAGATAGATATGAAGATAGATATGAAGATAGATAGATAGATAGATATGAAGATAGATAGATATGAAGATAGATAGATAGATAGATATGAAGATAGATAGATAGATAGATATGAAGATAGATAGATAGATATGAAGATAGATAGATATGAAGATAGATAGATAGATAGATAGATATGAAGATCAATAGATAGATATGAAGATCGATAGATAGATATGAAGATAGATAGATAGATATGAAGATAGATAGATAGATAGATATGAAGATAGATAGATAGATATGAAGATAGATAGATAGATAGATAGATATGAAGATAGATGGATGGATGGATAGATAGATAGATGGATAGATAGATATGAAGATAGATAGATAGATAGATAGATATGAACATAGATATGAAGATAGATAGATATGAAGATAGATAGATAACTAGATAGATAGATATATAGATAGATAGATAGATATGAAGATAGATAGATAGATAGATAGATAGATAGATAGATATGTAGATAGATAGATAGATAGATAGATATGAAGATAGATAGATAGATAGATAGATAGATATGAAGATAGATATGAAGATAGATAGATAGATATATAGATAGATAGATATGAAGATAGATAGATAGATAGATAGATAGATAGATAGATAGATAGATAGATAGATAGATATGAAGATAGATATGAAGATAGAAAGGTAGATAGATAGATAGATGGATATGAAGATAGATAGATAGATAGATAGATAGATAGATAGATAGATAGATAGATAGATAGATAGATAGATAGATAGATAGATAGATAGATATGAAGATAGATAGATAGATAGATAGATAGATAGATAGATAGATAGATAGATAGATAGATATGAAGATAGATATGAAGATAGATAGATATATAGATAGATAGATATGAAGATAGATAGATAGATAGATAGATATGAAGATAGATATGAAGATAGAAAGGTAGATAGATAGATAGATAGATGGATATGAAGATAGATAGATAGATAGATAGATAGATATGAAGATAGATAGATATGAAGATAGATAGATAGATAGATAGATAAATAGATAGATAGATATGAAGATAGATAGATAGATAGATAGATAGATAGATAGATAGATAGATAGATAGATAGATAGATATGAAGATAGATAGATAGATAGATATGAAGATAGATAGATAGATAGATAGATAGATAGATCTGAAGATAGATAGATAGATAGATAGATAGATATGAAGATAGATAGATAGATAGATATGAAGATAGATAGATATGAAGATAGATAGATAGATATGAAGATAGATAGATAGATAGATAGATAGATAGATAGATAGATAGATATGAAGATAGATAGATAGATAGATATGAAGATAGATAGATAGAAAGATAGATATGAAGATAGATGGATAGATAGATATGAAGATAGATAGATATGAAGATAGATAGATAGATAGATATGAAGATAGATAGATAGATATGAAGATAGATAGATAGATAGATATGAAGATAGATAGATAGATAGATATGAAGATAGATAGATAGATAGATAGATAGATAGATAGATATGAAGATAGATAGATAGATATGAAGATAGATAGATAGATAGATAGATAGATAGATAGATAGATAGATAGATAGATAGATAGATAGATATGAAGATAGATAGATAGATATGAAGATAGATATGAAGATAGATAGATAGATAGATATGAAGATAGATAGATAGATAGATATGAAGATAGATAGATAGATAGATAGATAGAT
>NC_090646.1:319405085-319412585 GCF_040937935.1 Hyperolius riggenbachi | reverse complement strand
ATGGAGATAGATGGATAGATATGAAGATAGATAGATAGATATGAAGATAGATGGATAGATATGGAGATAGATGGATAGATATGAAGATAGATGGATAGATATGAAGATAGATGGATAGATAGATAGATAGATAGATAGATAGATAGATAGATAGATAGATAGATAGATAGATAGATAGATAGATAGATATGAAGATAGATGGATAGATAGATATGAAGATAAATGGATAGATAGATAGATAGATAGATAGATAGATATGAAGATAGATAGATATGAAGATAGATAGATAGATAGATAGATATGAAGATAGATAGATAGATAGATAGATAGATAGATAGATAGATATGAAGATAGATAGATAGATAGATAGATATGAAGATAGATAGATAGATAGATAGATAGATAGATAGATAGATATGAAGATAGATATGAAGATAGATAGATATGAAGATAGATATGAAGATAGATAGATAGATATGAAGATAGATAGATAGATAGATAGATATGAAGATAGATAGATATGAAGATAGATAGATAGATATGAAGATAAATGGATAGATAGATAGATAGATAGATAGATATGCAGATAGATAGATATGAAGA
Organism: Hyperolius riggenbachi; assembly: GCF_040937935.1. Lineage (NCBI taxonomy): Eukaryota > Metazoa > Chordata > Amphibia > Anura > Hyperoliidae > Hyperolius > Hyperolius riggenbachi. The sequence goes on along the minus strand of NC_090646.1, from coordinate 319,411,982 downwards.
TAGATAGATAGATAGATAGATAGATAGATATGAAGATAGATAGATAGATAGATAGATAGATAGATAGATAGATAGATATGAAGATAGATAGATAGATAGATAGATAGATAGATAGATAGATAGATAGATATGAAGATAGATAGATAGATAGATATGAAGATAGATAGATAGATATGAAGATAGATAGATAGATAGATAGATAGATAGATAGATAGATAGATAGATAGATATGAAGATAGATAGATAGATATGAAGATAGATAGATAGATATGAAGATAGATAGATAGATATGAAGATCGATAGATAGATATGAAGATCGATAGATAGATATGAAGATCGATAGATAGATAGATATGAAGATAGATAGATAGATAGATATGAACATAGATATGAAGATAGATAGATATGAAGATAGATAGATAGATAGATATGAAGATAGATAGATATATAGATAGATAGATAGATAGATAGATAGATAGATAGATAGATAGATAGATAGATAGATAGATAGATAGATAGATATGAAGATAGATAGATAGATATGAAGATAGATAGATAGATATGAAGATAGATAGATAGATAGGTATGAAGATAGATAGATAGATAGGTATGAAGATAGATAGATAGATAGATATGAAGATCAATAGATAGATATGAAGATCAATAGATAGATATGAAGATCGATAGATAGATATGAAGATAGATAGATAGATATGAACATAGATATGAAGATAGATAGATATGAAGATAGATAGATATGAAGATAGATAGATATGAAGATAGATAGATATGAAGATAGATAGATAGATAGATAGATAGATAGATAGATAGATAGATAGATAGATATGAAGATAGATAGATAGATAGATAGATAGATAGATAGATAGATAGATAGATAGATATATATGAAGATAGATAGATAGATATGAAGATAGATAGATAGATATGAAGATAGATAGATAGATAGATAGATAGATAGATAGATAGATAGATAGATAGATATGAAGATAGATATGAAGATAGATAGATAGATAGATATGAAGATAGATAGATAGATAGATAGATAGATAGATAGATATGAAGATAGATAGATAGATAGATATGAAGATAGATATGAAGATAGATAGATAGATATGAAGATAGATAGATAGATAGATATGAAGATAGATAGATAGATATGAAGATAGATAGATATGAAGATAGATAGATAGATATGAAGATAGATATGAAGATAGATAGATAGATATGAAGATAGATAGATAGATAGATAGATAGATATGAAGATAGATAGATATGAAGATAGATAGATAGATAGATAGATAGATAGATAGATAGATAGATAGATAGATATGAAGATAGATAGATAGATAGATAGATAGATATGAAGATAGATAGATAGATAGATAGATAGATAGATAGATAGATAGATAGATAGATAGATATGAAGATAGATATGAAGATAGATAGATATGAAGATAGATAGATAGATATGAAGATAGATAGATAGATATGAAGATAGATAGATAGATATGAAGATAGATAGATAGATATGAAGATAGATAGATAGATAGATATGAAGATAGATATGAAGATAGATAGATATGAAGATAGATAGATAGATATGAAGATAGATAGATAGATATGAAGATAGATAGATAGATAGATATGAAGATAGATAGATAGATATGAAGATAGATAGATATGAAGATAGATAGATAGATAGATATGAAGATAGATAGATAGATATGAAGATAGATAGATATGAAGATAGATAGATATGAAGATAGATAGATATGAAGATAGATAGATATGAAGATAGATAGATAGATAGATATGAAGATAGATGGATAGATAGATATGAAGATAGATGGATAGATAGATAGATAGATAGATAGATAGATAGATAGATAGATAGATATGAAGATAGATAGATAGATATGAAGATAGATAGATAGATATGAAGATAGATAGATATGAAGATAGATAGATATGAAGATAGATAGATATGAAGATAGATAGATATGAAGATAGATAGATATGAAGATAGATAGATATGAAGATAGATAGATATGAAGATAGATGGATAGATAGATAGATATGAAGATAGATGGATAGATAGATATGAAGATAGATGGATAGATAGATATGAAGATAGATGGATAGATAGATATGAAGATAGATGGATAGATAGATAGATAGATAGATATGAAGATAGATAGATAGATAGATAGATAGATATGAAGATAGATAGATATGAAGATAGATAGATATGAAGATAGATAGATAGATATGAAGATAGATGGATAGATAGATATGAAGATAGATAGATATGAAGATCGATAGATAGATATGAAGATCGATAGATAGATATGAAGATCGATAGATAGATATGAAGATCGATAGATAGATATGAAGATCGATAGATAGATATGAAGATAGATAGATAGATATGAAGATAGATAGATAGATATGAAGATAGATAGATAGATAGATATGAAGATAGATGGATGGATGGATGGATGGATAGATATGAAGATAGATATGAAGATAGATATGAAGATAGATATGAAGATAGATAGATATGAAGATAGATATGAAGATAGATAGATATGAAGATAGATATGAAGATAGATAGATATGAAGATAGATAGATAGATATGAAGATAGATAGATAGATATGAAGATAGATAGATAGATATGAAGATAGATATGAAGATAGATAGATATGAAGATAGATAGATATGAAGATAGATAGATATGAAGATAGATAGATATGAAGATAGATAGATATGAAGATAGATAGATATGAAGATAGATAGATATGAAGATAGATAGATAGATATGGAGATAGATGGATAGATATGAAGATAGATGGATAGATATGAAGATAGATGGATAGATATGGAGATAGATGGATAGATATGAAGATAGATGGATAGATATGAAGATAGATAGATATGAAGATAGATAGATAGATAGATAGATAGATAGATAGATAGATAGATAGATAGATATGAAGATAGATAGATAGATAGATAGATATGAAGATAGATAGATAGATATGAAGATAGATAGATAGATAGATATGAAGATAGATAGATAGATAGATATGAAGATAGATAGATAGATAGATATGAAGATAGATAGATAGATATGAAGATAGATATGAAGATAGATAGATAGATATGAAGATAGATAGATAGATATGGAGATAGATGGATAGATATGAAGATAGATAGATAGATATGAAGATAGATGGATAGATATGGAGATAGATGGATAGATATGAAGATAGATGGATAGATATGAAGATAGATGGATAGATAGATAGATAGATAGATAGATAGATAGATAGATAGATAGATAGATAGATAGATAGATAGATAGATAGATAGATATGAAGATAGATGGATAGATAGATATGAAGATAAATGGATAGATAGATAGATAGATAGATAGATAGATATGAAGATAGATAGATATGAAGATAGATAGATAGATAGATAGATATGAAGATAGATAGATAGATAGATAGATAGATAGATAGATAGATAGATATGAAGATAGATAGATAGATAGATAGATATGAAGATAGATAGATAGATAGATAGATAGATAGATAGATAGATATGAAGATAGATATGAAGATAGATAGATATGAAGATAGATATGAAGATAGATAGATAGATATGAAGATAGATAGATAGATAGATAGATATGAAGATAGATAGATATGAAGATAGATAGATAGATATGAAGATAAATGGATAGATAGATAGATAGATAGATAGATATGCAGATAGATAGATATGAAGATAGATAGATAGATAGATAGATAGATATGAAGATAGATAGATAGATAGATAGATAGATAGATAGATAGATATGAAGATAGATAGATAGATAGATAGATAGATAGATAGATAGATAGATATGAAGATAGATAGATAGATAGATATGAAGATAGATAGATAGATATGAAGATAGATAGATAGATAGATAGATAGATAGATAGATAGATAGATAGATAGATATGAAGATAGATAGATAGATATGAAGATAGATAGATAGATATGAAGATAGATAGATAGATATGAAGATCGATAGATAGATATGAAGATCGATAGATAGATATGAAGATCGATAGATAGATAGATATGAAGATAGATAGATAGATAGATATGAACATAGATATGAAGATAGATAGATATGAAGATAGATAGATAGATAGATATGAAGATAGATAGATATATAGATAGATAGATAGATAGATAGATAGATAGATAGATAGATAGATAGATAGATAGATAGATAGATAGATAGATAGATAGATATGAAGATAGATAGATAGATATGAAGATAGATAGATAGATATGAAGATAGATAGATAGATAGGTATGAAGATAGATAGATAGATAGGTATGAAGATAGATAGATAGATAGATATGAAGATCAATAGATAGATATGAAGATCAATAGATAGATATGAAGATCGATAGATAGATATGAAGATAGATAGATAGATATGAACATAGATATGAAGATAGATAGATATGAAGATAGATAGATATGAAGATAGATAGATATGAAGATAGATAGATATGAAGATAGATAGATAGATAGATAGATAGATAGATAGATAGATAGATAGATAGATAGATAGATAGATATGAAGATAGATAGATAGATAGATAGATAGATAGATAGATAGATAGATAGATAGATAGATAGATATGAAGATAGATAGATAGATATGAAGATAGATAGATAGATATGAAGATAGATAGATAGATAGATAGATAGATAGATAGATAGATAGATAGATATGAAGATAGATATGAAGATAGATAGATAGATAGATATGAAGATAGATAGATAGATAGATAGATAGATAGATAGATATGAAGATAGATAGATAGATAGATATGAAGATAGATATGAAGATAGATAGATAGATATGAAGATAGATAGATAGATAGATATGAAGATAGATAGATAGATATGAAGATAGATAGATATGAAGATAGATAGATAGATATGAAGATAGATATGAAGATAGATAGATAGATATGAAGATAGATAGATAGATAGATAGATAGATATGAAGATAGATAGATATGAAGATAGATAGATAGATAGATAGATAGATAGATAGATAGATAGATAGATAGATAGATATGAAGATAGATAGATAGATAGATAGATAGATATGAAGATAGATAGATAGATAGATAGATAGATAGATAGATAGATAGATAGATATGAAGATAGATAGATAGATATGAAGATCAATAGATAGATATGAAGATAGATAGATAGATAGATATGAAGATAGATAGATAGATAGATATGAAGATAGATAGATAGATAGATATGAAGATGGATGGATGGATGGATGGATGGATAGATAGGAAGATAGATAGATAGGAAGATAGATAGATATGAAGATAGATAGATAGATATGAAGATAGATAGATAGATATGAAGATAGATAGATAGATATGAAGATAGATAGATAGATATGAAGATAGATAGATAGATATGAAGATAGATAGATAGATAGATAGATAAGAAGATCGATAGATAGATATGAAGATCGATAGATAGATATGAAGATCGATAGATAGATATGAAGATAGATAGATAGATATGAACATAGATATGAAGATAGATAGATATGAAGATAGATAGATAGATAGATAGATAGATAGATAGATAGATATGAAGATAGATAGATAGATAGATAGATAGATAGATATGAAGATCGATAGATAGATATGAAGATAGATAGATAGATATGAACATAGATATGAAGATAGATAGATATGAAGATAGATAGATATGAAGATAGATAGATATGAAGATAGATAGATATGAAGATAGATAGATAGATAGATAGATAGATAGATAGATAGATAACTAGATAGATAGATAACTAGATAGATAGATAGATAGATAGATAGATAGATAGATAGATAGATAGATAGATAGATAGATAGATAGATATGAAGATAGATAGATAGATAGATAGATAGATAGATAGATAGATAGATAGATAGATATGAAGATAGATAGATAGATATGAAGATAGATAGATAGATATGAAGATAAATGGATAGATAGATAGATAGATAGATAGATAGATAGATAGATAGATAGATATGAAGATAGATAGATATGAAGATAGATAGATAGATATGAAGATAGATAGATAGATAGATAGATAGATAGATAGATAGATAGATAGATAGATAGATAGATAGATATGAAGATAGATAGATAGATAGATATGAAGATAGATAGATAGATAGATAGATAGATAGATAGATAGATAGATAGATAGATAGATAGATAGATAGATAGATATGAAGATAGATAGATAGATAGATATGAAGATAGATATGAAGATAGATAGATAGATATGAAGATAGATAGATAGATATGAAGATAGATAGATAGATATGAAGATAGATAGATATGAAGATAGATAGATAGATATGAAGATAGATATGAAGATAGATAGATAGATATGAAGATAGATAGATAGATAGATAGATAGATATGAAGATAGATAGATATGAAGATAGATAGATAGATAGATAGATAGATAGATAGATAGATAGATATGAAGATAGATAGATAGATAGATAGATAGATAGATAGATAGATATGAAGATAGATAGATAGATAGATAGATAGATAGATAGATAGATATGAAGATAGATATGAAGATAGATAGATAGATATGAAGATAGATAGATAGATATGAAGATAGATAGATAGATATGAAGATCGATAGATAGATATGAAGATCGATAGATAGATATGAAGATCGATAGATAGATAGATATGAAGATAGATAGATAGATAGATATGAACATAGATATGAAGATAGAT
>NC_090646.1:319360085-319385085 GCF_040937935.1 Hyperolius riggenbachi | reverse complement strand
AGATAGATATGAAGATAGATGGATAGATATGAAGATAGATGGATAGATATGAAGATAGATGGATATGAAGATAGATGGATAGATATGAAGATAGATAGATAGATGGATATGAAGATAGATAGATAGATATGAACTGGATCTGGATCTGATCATTTCTAATAGACCAGATAATGTATCAAATGTGCAGGTTCAAGAACATTTGGGAAATAGTGATCACAACATGATAACGTTTGAGCTGGTGACTGATAGGCCACGGGGCAGCGGGACCACTAAAACTATGAACTTTAGAAAAGCAAAGTTCACTCAAATTAGGCAGGCACTAAGTTTGGTGAACTGGGATAATGTACTACAAGGGGAAGACACTGAAGGGAAATGGCAAGCTTTTAAACTTATACTCAATCAATACTGTAGTATGTATATCCCATATGGAAACAAAATGTCTAGGAATAAAAAAAGGCCTCTATGGATGAATAGAAAGGTTAAAGATAAAATGAAGAGGAAAAAGAATGCCTATAAGGTCTTAAAACAGGAGGGGACAGAGGCTGCACTAAGCAATTATAAGGAGTGCAATAAAAATTGTAAAAAAGAAATTAGGCAGGCAAAGATTGAAGCTGAAAAACAAATCGCTAAGGATATCAAATCTAACCCAAAAAAGTTTTACAAGTACATTAACTCTAAAAAAAGAAAGGTTGACTGTATAGGACTCCTAAAGGATGAGGATGGGAACTCAATGGTTTCTTTGCTTCTGTCTTCACAAAAGAAACAGCACTGTTGCAAACTACAGAGGCGGAAGAGTCTCAATCTTCTAACTGTAATATTAAATACTTAACGCAGGAAGAAGTGAAGGCAAGACTAAATAAATTAAAAATAGACAAGGCACCTGGCCTGGATGGCATGCATCCTCGGGTCCTAAGGGAATTAAGTTCAGTTATAGATAAACCCCTTTATCTTATCTTTTGTGACTCTCTTGCAACTGGCAGAGTCCCAGTGGATTGGCGTACAGCCCACGTTTTCCCATTATTTTAGAAGGGCAAAAATTCTGATCCAGGAAATTATAGACCTGTAAGTTTAACATCAGTTGTATGCAAACTATTTGAGGGGTTACTAAGAGATACTATACATGACTTCATAGTAGAAAATAATCTTATTTCTCAGCATCAACATGGGTTTACTAAAGACAGGTCCTGTTTGACTAACATGCTCAGCTTTTATGAGGTAGTGAATGCTAATATGGATATTGGGAATGCTGTAGATGTGATATACTTGGACTTTGCAAAGGCCTTCGACACTGTTCCCCACAAAAGTCTGGGCAAAAGTTGAGGATGCAAGGACTGGGGAAGAGTCTGTGTTCATGGATAGGGAACTGGCTAATGGACAGAAAGCAAAGAGTTGTGGTCAATGGATCATACTCAAAATGGGAGACTGTTAGCAGTGGGGTCCCACAGGGGTCTGTTCTGGGTCCAGTGCTCTTCAATTTATTTATTAATGACCTAGTAGATGCAGTAGTGAGCAATGTTGCTATTTTTGCAGATGATACAAAATTGTGCAGAATCATTAACTCTCAGGAAGATAGTGTCATATTGCAACAGGATCTGGATAGGATGGCTATATGGGCACATACATGGCAGATGAAATTCAATGTTGACAAATGTAAGGTCATGCATTTTGGACGTACTAATGGTCTAGCACCATACAAAATAAATGGGATACAGTTGGGGACATCAAACTTGGAGAAGGACTTAGGAGTACTCATTGACAACAAGTTAAATAATCGTACTCAATGCCAAGCAGCTGCAGCTAAAGCTAACAAAATTTTGGGATGCATTAAAAGGGAAATAAAAACTCGAGATGCTAGCATAATATTGCCCCTGTTTAACTCTCTAGTAAGGCCACATCTGGAATATGGAATTCAGTTCTGGGCACCACATTACAAAAAAGATATTGCAGTTTTAGAGCAGGTGCAGAGACGAGCAACAAAATTGATGCGTGGGATGGAAGGTCTCACTTATCGAGAGAGGTTAGATAAACTGGGTTTATTTAGTCTAGAGAAAAGACGCCTTAGAGGGGATCTAATTAACATGTATAAATACATCAGAGGGCAATATAATACCTTGGCGGATGAGCTTTTTGTCCCTAGGCCTTTTAAAGGACTAGAGGACATGATCTGCGCATGGAGGAAAAACGTTTTAGCCATTTATTTAGGAAAGGGTTCTTTACAGTAAGAGTGATTAAGATGTGGAATGCATTGCCACAGAAAGTCGTTATGGCAAACTCTATACCTGCATTTAAAGAGGGCTTAGATGCTTTCCTTGAGTTGAAAGACATCCATGGCTACAATTACTAGGTAATGCCTAATGATGTTGATCCAGGGATTTTATCTGATTGCCATCTGGAGTCGGGAAGGAATTTTTCCCTTTAGGGGCTAATTGGACCATGCCTTGTAAGGGTTTTTTCGCCTTCCTCTGGATCAACAGGGATATGTGAGGGAGCAGGCTGGTGTTGTACTTTATACTGGTTGAACTCGATGGACGTATGTCTTTTTTCAACCAAAATAACTATGTAACTATGTAAGATAGACAGATAGATATGAAGATAGATAGATAGATATGAAGATAGATAGATATAAAGATAGATAGATAGATAGATAGATATGAAGATAGATAGATATCTATCTATCTATCTATCTTCATATCTATCTATCTATCTTCATATCTATCTATCTTCATATCTATCTATCTTCATATCTATCTGTCTATCTTCATATCTATCTATCTATCTTCATATCTATCGTCATATCTATCGTCATATCTATCTATCTTCATATCTATCTATCTATCTATCTATCTATCTATCTATCTATCTATCTATCTATCTATCTTCATATCTATCTATCTTCATATCTATCTATCTTCATATCTATGTTCATATTTATCTATCTATCTATCTGTCTGTCTGTCTGTCTGTCTGTCTGTCTGTCTGTCTATCTATCTATCTATCTATCTATCTATCTATCTATGAAGATAGGTAGATAGATATGTAGATAGATATGTAGATATGAAGATAGATAGATATATATGAAGATGGATAGATGGAGAGATAGATAGATAGATAGATAGACATGGAGATAGATAGATAGATATAAAGATAGATAGATAGATAGATAGATAGATATGAAGATAGATAGATATGAAGATATGAAGATAGATAGATAGATAGATATGAAGATAGATAGATAGATAGATAGATAGATAGATATGAAGATAGATAGATAGATAGATAGATAGATAGATAGATAGATAGATAGATGTGTAGATAGATAGATAGATGTGTAGATAGATGTGTAGATAGATGTGTAGATAGATGTGTAGATAGATGTGTAGATAGATGTGTAGATAGATATGAAGATAGATGTGTAGATAGATATGAAGATAGATGTGTAGATAGATATGAAGATAGATGTGTAGATAGATATGAAGATAGATGTGTAGATAGATATGAAGATAGATGTGTAGATAGATAGATAGATAGATAGATAGATAGATAGATAGATAGATAGATAGATAGATAGATAGATAGATAGATAGATGTGTAGATAGATAGATAGATAGATGTGTAGATAGATAGATAGATAGATAGATAGATAGATAGATAGATAGATAGATAGATAGATAGATGTGTAGATAGATAGATAGATGTGTAGATAGATAGATAGATGTGTAGATAGATAGATAGATGTGTAGATAGATAGATAGATAGATAGATAGATAGATAGATAGATAGATAGATAGATGTGTGTGTAGATAGATAGATAGATGTGTGTGTAGATAGATAGATAGATACTGTAGATGTGTAGATAGATACTGTAGATAGATATGAAGATAGGTAGATAGGTTTAGGTTCCCTTTAACTCACACCCCAGATTTTCAGTTACAGGTCCTTCTCAAAAAATTAGTATATTGTGATAAAGTTCATTATTTTCTGTAATGTACTGATAAACATTAGACTTTCATACATTTTAGATTCATTACACACAACTGAAGTAGTTCAAGCCTTTTATTGTTTTAATATTGATTTTGACATACAGCTCATGAAAACCCAAAATTCCTAATTCTTAAATAATTCCTAAAAAATTCTTAAATAATTAGCATATTTCATCCGACCAATAAAAGAAAAGTGTTTTTAAAACAAAGTCAACCTTCAATTAACCACTTCAGGATTCGGCGTACGCTTAACTACGCCCCTGAATCCTGAAGTGGATTGCATGGATACGAGCGGCCGTTCCATGTCAGTTCACGGAGGGTGTCTCCGTGAACACCCTGCGAGCCGCCGATCGTGGCTCGCAGGGTAAATGTAAACACACGGGGAAGATCTTCCCCGGTGTTTACATGTATACGGCGCTGCTGCGCAGCAGCGCCGTGGCGGAGATCGGCGATCCCCGGCCTCTGATTGGCCGGGGACCGCCGGCACCTGATAGGCTGAAGCCTATCCCATCAGGCGCAGGACGGAATTCCGTCCTGCGCTGCTCACAGGGGGAGGTAGAGGGAGGGAAGGGGAAGGCGGCCAGGAAGCGCTGCGGAGGGGGGCTTTGAAGAGAGCCCCCCCCCCCCGCAAGCGCAAGCAGCCGGCGGCGATCAGACCCCCCCAGCAGGACATCCCCCTAGTGGGGAAAAAAGGGGGGAAGTCTGATCGGCCTGGCTGCTAGCTGATCGGTGCTGCGGGCTGGAGAGCCCACGCAGCACCGATCAGCAAAACCACCCGGTATCCGGAAGTGGTTAATTATGTTCAGTTATGCTCTCAATACTTGGTCGGGAATCCTTTTGCAGAAATGACTGCTTCAATGCGGTGTGGCATGGAGGCAATTAGCCTCAGCGGTTTTTCCTCTGTTTTTCTGTTGATTGCATTCAGGAAAAATCGGAATTGCAAATCGGAATCGCAAAACGGGTTTGCCGTGTGCAGGGAGCCTAAGGGAACCAAACAATACAGGCGGGAGTAGTATACCTCCTACCCATGACCTGTTGCTGTCAGGGCTGTGGAGTTGGAGTCGAGGAGTCGGGGCAATTTTGGGCACCCGGAGTTGGAGTCGGAGTCGCATGATTTTTGTACAAAATCCACAGCCTTGTTAAGTATTAGACTAAGGAGTCGGAGTCTGAGCAATTTTGGGTACCCGGAGTCGGAGTCGTGGTTTCAGAAACTGAGGAGTTGGATTTGGAAGATTTTTGTACTGACTCCACAGTCCTGGTTACTGTAGTCGCGGTCACTAGTTTCTGATCAATAGGTTTATAACTGGTTAATGCAGCTGCCCTCCACCTGCAGTCATAAACCCTCATAGACTAAAATAGTTTCCAAGTCCTTGGTCAGCAATACTGTTCATATACATTCTCAGTATTTTAAGGCCACTAGATTAGTCATAACACAGCATGTGATGTGCATTTTAATGTGTGCTTTATGCCATAGCTCTAATTTCGACGTCATGAAGTCATGTGCAGTCCCGATCCAGTGTATGGAAAAAATGCATTTGGCAGTGTTTAAAACTATGCAGTGTTACAGCCACATTCAGAGGCGTGGGTAGTGCATTTTTTGCCTTTATATTTATCAAAATGCAATACCTATAGAGTAAATGGACCCTTTCTAATGTGTGCACATTGTAGTGAATGGCTATATGTAGTTTTTATGAGTCTGTACCTGCTTTGATCAAATGTTTTTTATATATGGAAAACTTTTTCATAGGTGTCAAGTGTTGGTAAACCTAGTGGAAGTAGTTAAAGCACACACCAAGTGAGAGGGATATGGAGGCTGCCGTATTTATTTCATTTTAAGCAACTGGTAATTGTAAGTAAGTGTGATGCACACCTTCAGTTGCCAAAGGGATGTGCCAAGGCTCAGTCCAGCGGTACTCCAGACAATTCAAACTGTGAAAGTAGAGAAGCCGGCACCATCCAACGTAATTTTCATGCTCTTTTATTTTTCAATTCATCACAGCAAATATATAGCGACGTTTCGAGGATAACCTCTTTCTCAAGCTCTTGCTGCAAATGATATACATTCAAACAAACATATGACCTCCTTATATACTCTACATGGAGTGCACCCAACCACTAGACTGCAAGTTTCATTACTACCAATCATGATGGTCCTTATATATATAGCGGACCTGATGGGGAACTATCTTATCCTTAGCTCATAGGTGCATTTGAATGTGGTCCCTCCCACTCCCACACACACTCACCTTGGGTTGCGTCCACATCTCTTGAGTGCCAGCTTTCACCGCCGCCCCTGTCTCGCCGCTGTTGCGGACCTGACAGGGAACTGGCGTGATGACGCGTTCATGTCCGCACACTTGCGCGGCATGACGCGTCTGGCCAGCACTATGTGACGAGTACTGCGGGACCCACCCGCAGACTCTCGTCACTTGTTGGTATGGAGATGCGGACGCATCCAATGGAGGGAGACCAGGAAGTAAACAATGCGGCATGCGGCCCCAATTAGCCAATTTCAGAGAATTAAGAACATAGTGGAAGATGAGACTAAACGGGTTGAGAGGATGGGGGAGATACGGGACAAGTTTAAAACAAGAGGATATCCGACAGCAGTGATACAAAAAGCTTGTGCCAGGGTGGGAACACAGAGTGAGAGACCAAGATCTAGACAGATACATAACAGAATTCCTTTTTCACCAAATATAATACTCAGTCATAGGATTGCTAAAATTATCAAACATCATTGGTATCTATTATCTGATAGTTTACCAGAGATAGAATATTTCAAAAAACCTCCCCTTATATCTTATAAAAAGGCACCAACATTGAGAGACCAACTAGTTCATGCGGATACAGGTGGTAGGCAGCGGCCCGCATGTGTTACCACAAGAAAAGGCACATACCCATGCCTTAACTGTGTGCATTGTAATTCCGTAATTAGAGGACAGGAAATTGTTCATCCCCATCGAGGAACCAAGTATAAAATCAGAGGATGTCACACTTGTGACTCCTCTTATGTGATATATGCTTTAACCACTTCCACACCATGAACTTTTATGCTGATCTGTGCAGCGTGGGCTCTCCAGCCCACAGCACAGATCAGCTAGCAGCCAGGGCGATCAGACTTCCCCCCCCTTTTTTCCCCACTAGGGGGATGTCCTGCTGGGGGGGTCTGATCGCCGCCGGCTGCTTGCGCTTGCGGGGGGGGGCTCTTCAAAGCCCCCCTCCGCAGCGCTTCCTGGCCTCCTTCCCCTTCCCTCCCTCTCCCTCCCCCTGTGAGCGGCGCAGGACGGAAATCCGTCCTGCGCCTGATGGGATAGGCTTTAGCCTATCAGGTGCCGGTGATCCCCGGCCAATCAGAGGCCGGGGATCGCCGATCTCCTCTACGGCGCTGCTGCGCAGCAGCGCCGTATACATGTAAACACCGGGGAAGATCTTCCCCGTGTGTTTACATTTACCCTGCGAGCCGCCGATCGGCTCGCAGGGTGTTCACGGAGACACCCTCCGGGAACTGACATGGAACGGCCGCTCATACGAGCGGCCGTTTCCATGGTATACACTTCTGGATTCAGGGGCGTGTATATACGCTCCGAGAATCCGGAAGTGGTTAAAATGTCCCTGTGGGTTACTATATGTGGGACAGACAACGCAAAAATTGAAAAAGAGATTGTCATTGCATAAACATGCAATTCGGGAACAACTGGTGGATCAGGCTGTTGCCTACCATTTTGTTCAGGCTAAACATAACGCTAGCCAACTAAGATTTATGGTAATAGAGCAAGTGATGCCATTAAGAAGAGGTGGAGATAGAATTCAAAAGTTATTGTGGAGGGAGGCATTTTGGATTAAAACTCTGGATACAATGGAGCCGAGGGGCTTTAATAGAGAATTAGATCTAATACCGTTTATATAAATAGACCCTGACGGCTACATTCTTTCCAGACCTAGAATATTAGGGCATCCTCACTTCGTGTTTCCAATTTGGCATAGTCAGCAGTTCTTCCTGTTTTTTCCCCTCTTCTAGTATTGAATAGACTGGTACGCATACGTATATGTATGCATGTAGATACACGTATTGTTCTCTATGTATACATGCACTTTGTTTATATTACTAGATTTAGTACCAACTTGTGACAGCTGGATTCTTTATTTATTTTATTTATTTGTATTTTTATTTTTTGTTTTAAAGAATTTTCTAATTTATTTTTATTTTTTTGTTTAAAAACCTTTCCTTATTTTCATTTATTCATTTTTACATTTTTACTTTTATTATTTTTGGTTCAATTTTCTATATTTTGTGTTTATGCATGATTTAATTGGTAGGAACTTAAGGTGATATATGTGGACTTCACTAAATTACAAGGATTGAGATAGAGCTATGTATTTGCTAATATGTACAGCCAGATGTATATACACACATGGTGGTGACAGCGAGTATGGACTCTCACACTATAGTGTTTACATTGTGACGCAACATAGCGGCGATTGCGAGCCATTGGCCGCATGCCGCATTGTTTACTTCCTGGTCTCCCTCCATTGGATGCGTCCGCGTCTCCATACCAACAAGTGACGAGAGTCTGCGGGCGGGTCCCGCAGTACTCGTCACATAGTGGTGGCCAGACGCGTCATGCCGCGCAAGTGTGCGGACATGAACGCGCCATCACGCCAGTTCCCTGTCAGGTCCGCAACAGTGGTGAGACAGGGGCGGCGGTGAAAGCTGGCACTCAAGAGATGTGGACGCAACCCAAGGTGGGTGTGTGTGGGAGTGGGAGGGACCCACATTCAAATGCACCTATGAGCTAAGGATAAGATAGTTCCCCATCAGGTCCACTATATTTTAGGACCATCATGATTGGTAGTAATGAAACTTGCAGTCTATTGGTTGGGTGCACTCCATGTAGAGTATATAAGGAGGTCATATGTTTGTTTGAATGTATATCATTTGCAGCAAGAGCTTGAGAAAGAGGTTATCCTCGAAACGTCGCTATATATTTGCTGTGATGAATTGAAAAATAAAAGAGCATGAAAATTACGTTGGATGGTGCCGGCTTCTCTACTTTCACAGTTTCATTTTAAGCAATGCACATTGCCAGGTAGTCCTGCTGATCCTCTTACTCTAATCCTTTTAGCCATGGACCATGAACATGCATGCAGATCAGGTGCTGGGACTAAGGGCCTATTTCCACTACACACGGATTCTGGATGGAGAAAACTGACTCCAATTAATGCCTATGGGAAATCTGCATCAGAAAATTCGTGCTTGGAGGAAACAGGCCCATAGGCATTGTTATTGGAGTTTTTCTGCATCCAGAATCTCTGTGTAGTGGTAACGGGCCCTACAGCCGGATCCGCACTATAAGCACTTTTGAGCGCTTAGTGATTGATTGAACACTTTCTGAGCGCTTTTTAAAAATTTCTCTTATTTACTTTCATTAAAATCGCATAAAAATCGCTGCGATCCTGCACGCAACAAATTGTGGTAAATTTTACGTGATTTTTACCACAATTTTAATGGACATGAATGGGAGAAAATGTTAAAAGCGCTGATCATTCACAAATCGCTCAGAAAAACGCTTATAGTGTGGCTGAGCCCTAAAGGTCTGATTAGATCAGCTGAATGTTTGTTTCAGGTGTTTGATTTAGACACTACTACAACCACAGAGATCAGCAGGACTGGCAGGCAACTAGTATTGTTTGAAAGGAAATAAATATTGCAGCTACCATAGTCCTCTCACTTCAGTTTCCCTTTAGTTTTTTAGCAAATTAAATGTTGCAACATTATTACACTTATATTGTGGTCATTGAACATAATCTGCTTTTAAATGTTACAATTATGCTTTCACTTTCTTACCAGTTAATCCTTAAAATTTTTTGTAACATCAGACATTTGCCCAGTCATGTGGAAAGTTTGCACCTTTTGAAATTAAGAAGAATATGGCAGTTGCTCCTTTGTGTCGGGTTGAGTTTGAACCAGAAAATTTGGAGCAGCTTGACAAGTTTCTCAAAGAGCAAAATCCTAAAGTAAATTTTTTGCTAGAGTTAAGATCTCGGATACCACGAAGTATGGGACGAACCCAGATGCCCGAAGTTCCTCTGTTTGCAAGGTAAGATATGTACATGGTACCTTTTTTTGTGTCCCTTTTTGGATCCATTATTTACTTTTTCCTGTTTTTTTTTTTTTTTTCTTTTCTTCACATAGTATTGAGATCAATACTAATTAGTCAGAAAATGAAAATCACGAACACGTGAAGGTCGATAGCATGAATTATCTCATTGCAGTGGTTACTCTTCATGGGGTGGGATAATTACTAAGTAAACGGTCAGTTCTTCAAGGTGATGTGTTCGAAACCAGGACTGTGGAGTCGGTCCAAAAATCCTCCGACTCCTCAGTTTAGGATTCCACCGACTCCACGACTCCGACTCCTCTAATTTGCATATTACAATTTTGTTGGTTAAAAGTATGTAACATGAAATTCGTCTCTTAACTGCCAACGCTTAGGAATTTTACAAGACAACTGAAGTGAGAAGGATATGTACACTACTAAGTTTATTCCATTTAGACTAAAACTAGTCCTTGGTAAGAGTACTTGTAAAAGGTACAAACCGGAACAAAGAACATCTATCAGGCCCTAGGCAATGTAAGTGTGGGTACATGTAAGAATGATGTGCAGGTACTCTGCAAGGGAAGGAGGAGATTGTAAACAGACAACACCTCTGTGTTCAATGTGCACAGCATTCTCAGTGGATTCCCTGCAGCTTTGTGGGGAGTGCATATGTAGAGTATAGTACTACTGTGTAACAAAGTAAACCTGAGGCAGATTAAATTAAAGTTTTATACATCAGTCAAATGCGTGAAGCTGGATAAACGGTACTCCAGGTGAATCAACCTGGTTACTTGCCGGTGCCTTGTCTCGGCTGGATTGCTCCCACAACCACAGTGCTATACAAACAAGGAAAGGAGACGGCACACCACTGGCTGCAAACTTTGCTGTATTGGGTGGACAAACACTACATGTTACGGATCCAACGATCCTTCATCAGGTGTTAAACAGCAGTAACGGGTACAAACACATGTATAAATACACCCAACATGCAAGCACCCCGCCCATCAAGGCTCCGCCCTAGGAGCCATTAACTCATAAGTCCCAAGTCTCTGATAAAATCCAAACGGTCATATGGCACTCCTTTACGGCTACCAAAAAACAAACATCAATGACTGACCGTAATCCAGGTATTTCCCAGAAGGACTACCATAAGACCACCTGTAGAAAAATACGTAATATTATAGTATGCTGCAGTAAAGAGGTACATGTCGGTCACATTGCACATTTGCTATAAACAACAATAATTATAAAGACAACATTTGTTATAAAAAACATTTAAGTGGCAGCCTCTCATTCATCCCTCTAGGGGTCACAACATCTAATGAGTAAATCCACTTTGCTTTTTTTTGTTTCAATTTCCTTTCCAAGTCACCCCCCCTGTTAGACAAGGTCACCGCTTCCAAAACGCACCAGCGTAATTGTGCGGCGTTATGCCCTCCATCAAAAAAATGTCTCGCCACAGAGGTATCGTAACCCTTACGCTCACCTTCTGCATATTTAGTGATAGCACGTTTGTGCTCCTGTATGCGGGTCCTCACTGATCTAGTGGTTTCACCCACATACATGAGCCCACATGGGCACTTCAGCCCATATACCACCCATGTCGTGGAACAATAATGCCTACCTTTTATGGCAATACGCTCACCTGTATGGGGGTGGCAAATTCTATCACCCTTAATGATGCCACTACATACGTTACAATTCAAACATGGATATGTCCCCGCCCTCCCTGTGACAACATTGCTCTTATCGGAAGATACATCTGTGTGTCTCACTCTGTCATAAATAGTGGTACCCCTTCGAAAAGATAGGTTCCTCCTGGAACAAAGATCCTAGTTCTTTGTCGTTACATAATAACGGCCAGAACCTACGTACAGTGTTCTGAATCAATTGTGTATTTTTGCCCAGATTCATGACAAACGGGATCTTGTTTGGGGCCCTACTCCCAGCTTGCTTATTGAATAAAGTGGACCTGTCAATTGCCGAAACCTCCTTATTAACTGCTTCAATTTTTTACAAATTGTAGCCCTTCTGTGCAAACTTATGTGTCAACTCACTGCTCGCCCTTACAAAATCCTTTTTTCTAGTGCATATTCGTCTCGCTCTGAGGAACTGCCCCTTGGGGATGGCCCTCACGACATGACTATGGTGATGGCTATCAGGGCGCAACAAATTGTTGCGATCCGTCGGTTTGCGATATAACTTAGTCACAAACCTGCCATCGACTACACTCAGAGATACATCAAGGAAACTAATGTTCTCTCTGGATGTTTCAAGGGAAAACTTAATGGTCGGATGGGTTCGATTAGCTTCACTGACCATCTCAAGCAGCAGTTCCTCTGGGCCCTTCCACAAGAGCAATATGTCATCGACAAACCGATATAATAATAATGGTAGATATATGGCATATATTTGGGATTATTAAGGAACATAGACCTTTCCAATGATTCCACAAACACATTGGCTATCGATGGAGCAGCCGGTGAACCCATGCTTGCCCCCTGCCGTTGTATATAAAAATGATCATGAAATTTAAAATAATTGGACTTCAGTACCACTTCCAAGATATCCAGCAAAAAATACACCATCCCATTTGGGAGGTTCGTTTCTAGCAATCTGTCCTCAATCACCGCTATTGCCTCCTCCTGAGGTATAGCGGTGAAGAGGCTCTGTACATCAAGGCTGCAAAAAATTAAATCATCTGGGATATCATTCATAACTTCAAGCCTCGATAACAAAAATCGGTGGTGTCCTTCAAACAGTGTGGAAACGAGTCCACAATAGGTTGCAGGTGTACATCTAAAAATCCTGCTAGGGGGTATAGAACAGACCCCCTGCTGGAAACAATGGGTCGTCCAGGAGGGTTGATCAATTCCTTGTGTATCTTTGGTAATAGGTACAATAAAGGTACCACAGGATGATCAACCCTCAGGCCCCCTGCTATTTTCTCATCAATGACACCGTCCTCTACGGCACACGACAATAAAAATCAGCTTTCTTTTTCACACTCATGGTAGGATCACTCTCACACTTGATGTAATGGGATTCATTAGATACTTGACGCAGACCTTCCTGCATGTAGGTCTGCAGGTCCTGTACCACAGTGCCCCCCCCCCCCCCCTTTATCAGCTTTAAGAATTATAATGGCTGAATTCTCAGCAAGTCTTTTCAATGCTGCGTTCTGTGCCACCGTAAGATTGGGGTGTGCATATTTTCTGTTATCCCAAATTCCCAAATATAAAATTCAAAGTTTTATACATACCTGGGGCGGCCTCCAGCCGCCTTCAGGAAAATCAGTCCCTCGTTGTCCTCCTCCACCACCTGGATCTTCTGCTATGAGTCCATGTACTTGAGCCAGTCAGGCGTAGTGCGCATGCACACACTCCGCCGCCAGGAGCATACTACACCTGTGCAGCACTATTGCGCAGGTGCAGAACGTTCCTGGCTGTGGGAGCGGCATGCGGCTGGACAGCGCTGACTGGCTGAATTACCAGGACTCATAGCAGAAGATCCGGGTGGTGGAGGACAGCGAGGGACTGATTAGCCTGAAAGGGGCTGGAGGAAGCCCCAGGTATGTCTAAAACTTTACTTTTCATCCGTCTCAGTTACCCTTTAATTTGTAGTCACCAAACCAAATTTTAATAACATATCAAATTATTTGATTTCATGAGCAAAAGGAGTGCATACATTTGCATAAATCAGCATTAGTGCAGAATTATTTCCATCTCATTGACCATCTCTATTAGTGACACGGCTACACATCAGGCTTTATTCTTACAGCATAGATGTTATTTAGTATATATGAGATTCCTGTGTACACATCATATATACAGTCACAATCAGATATGTATATCTGACCTTAAAAATACGAGGACTGCTTTATTGAAGCAGCACAAGTAACTAATTTTGATTGGTTTATTTCATTTTTGTGGACTAAGCACAGCTATTACTGTATATATACTGTATATATACATTATTTTTAATGACTATTATCTGAGAAATAGAACATTTTATCATATTTTCTATTTTAATTACAGTTACAAATTCATTAGGAGTTGGAGTCTGAGTCGGTGCATTTTTTCCCGACTCCGACTCCAGGCACCCAAAATTGCACAACTCCACGACTCCGACTCCCCGACTCCGACTCCAGAGCCCTGTTCGAAACAGGCAAAATGGGCAAGCTTAAGAAATGGAGGAACTTTGACAAGGGCCAAAATGTTATTGCTTGGACAAAATGGGTTAGAACGCCTCAAAAATGGCTACAAAATTATAGTCAGCTAATCGGTGATTGGACCATGGATGCTCATGTCTTAATGCTGCATGTGAAAAGGCTAGCCTGTTTGCACTGAAACCTCTCAAACTATTGTAGCACAAAATCCTTAAAAATGTAAAGAAAGCTGACCAGTGTTCGTCCCAGAGTGGGGGGAGTTAAATTTGCACTTTCTTTTTGTTTCATGGTTTGTTAAATTCTTAAATTTTTACAGCAATACCTTAACTAACCACTAGTTTGTGGCAGTATATCTACACTATGCAGGAGGACTGTTCCCGTTCCAGGGACGTAGACACTCCTCTTCTGCTTTCAATGCTTGGCGCGCTAATGTGCGCTCGCGCACCTGCAATGTACTCGTGCACCGATAGGTGAATGGAAATGCAGTTCCAGGTTTTTTTTTTTTTTCTTGTTATGGTTTCCGTTAACCTCCCTGGCGGTACGCAGTTCCAGAGGAGGTGTCCGCGGGTGGATTTATTTTTTTAATAAAATGTGTTTGTTTTAACTAGCACTTCGCTAGCTAACTATGTCCCCCAAGCCCCGCCGCACCTAACTAAACCCCCTGATCGCCGCCGGCAATATTTACCCCTCTGCGATCCCGCAAGTGCCGCAGCTTCACCATTCAGCTTCATTCGTCGCTATGGCGACGATCGGACCTGACGTCATCGACATCATGAGGTCATGCGCAGTCCCGATCTTCCCCATAGCAAAGCCTGGAGCTGATTGGGAAGCTGCGCCATTGCGGGATCCTTGGGGGGGGGGGGGGGTACGTATTACGGCGGCGATCGGTGGAGAGCCGCAAAACTTGGGGGACACAGTTAGCTAGCCAACTGCTAGCTTAAGCATATACAGCACATTTTATTTTTTT
Source organism: Hyperolius riggenbachi (assembly GCF_040937935.1). Lineage (NCBI taxonomy): Eukaryota > Metazoa > Chordata > Amphibia > Anura > Hyperoliidae > Hyperolius > Hyperolius riggenbachi. Next base: position 319,369,869 of record NC_090646.1, on the reverse strand, counting down.
AAAAATCCTCCCGGGGCTATGTGATCCCCTGCGGCGGCTAGCCCGAGCATAGCTCGGGGTTACCGCCAGGGAGGTTAAAATGCACTTGGCATAATATAATTGTTAGAAAAACATACCACCTAATTGGTGGGGAAAAAAACAAGGTATAGTTTATTTCCTTGTGATTAGTGGGGATAAAGTTTTTGGTGTATAAAAGGGAGGAAATTGGTGAAAGGTGAAAATTGCTCTGGTCCACAAGGGGGGGAAAAACCTTAAGTGAATGATTAAACGCACTAACAAGTTATACCATATGTGAAAATCAAAGAAATTGAGGGTACACATGGTGATATTGGGAATATAAAGGTTGCCTCTTTTTTTCAAAATTAGACAGACTATCATCTGTAATAGCCTGGAATTTATTATAAAACATAGCATATCCTAAGAATGTTCTAACCAGATCAAAGCTAAGAGTCCTTGACAGTTTTATAAATATAGTGGGTTCTTTTCGAGACTCCACTCACACAATACACGCATGCACCACAGTTTGTGTTGGTGGCACAGTCAATTGGTGGCACCCAGAATACGGAAAGGAACACACAAGGCAGTATGTATGTCCAGAGCTTACTCAAAGGTTTATTAACCTTTCTAGTGGTTATATATGAGAAGATGACGTATTTTACTCCATAGAGGGAAAACAACCAATGAATGGCTCTGTCCTTGGTCCCCTCCTCTTTTCCATCTACATGCACGATCTTGGTGATTTAATCAACTCATTCGGGTTTCAATACCACCTCTATGCAAAAAAGTAAAGATGACCAGCACTTGCCAATTCTTAAAAAGCAGAATATTTATTCACAAAAAAGAGTGAATAAAAATAGCCATGACATCCGGACTCCCAGAATGTAACTATAGCCCTTGGTAGTAAGTATAGCTCTTAGCTGCATACAATAGCATGAGGACTTCCTCCAGAATAGGTTCCGCCTCCATTGCAGCCCAATTCTAGTCACAACGGACTGTCGAGTGCGTAAAAGCGGTCGCATTAGACGCGTCAAACGTTGCATAATTATCACGTAGACTTAATTCTAATGCAACCGTTTTTACGCATGAATATGATGTTTTGGATTGTGATTGGTAGACGTGACGTTTTACACACTCCCAGTTAACGGCTTTTCAAATTTGCCTATCCAGGTATGTGATTGGATGTTTTGGAGTTTGCTTCCAGTTCCCCATCAGGTCCACCTCTGTAGTGATTGGCTATAGCTTAGGGGGGAGAGGTATAAATAGGGTTTAGGCAGGCAATAGTGACATGCTTTCACTTGACAAAGAGCGGTTTATCCGTTCGAAACGGCGACAGTCCGTTGTGACTAGAATTGGGCTGCAATGGAGGCGTAACCTATTCTGGAGGAAGTCCTCATGCCATTGTATGCAGCTAAGAGCTATACTTCAAACCAAGAGCTATAGTTACATTCTGGGAGTCCGGATGTCATGGCTATTTTTATTCACTCTTTTTTGTGAATAAATATTCTGCTTTTTAAGAATTGGCAAGTGCTGGTCATCTTTACTTTTTTGCTTGCATCAAGTCTGTATCAGCCACACAGGCTAGACCTGGCACAGCCGTTGAAGCAAGATGGGTGTGCTGTCCAAGAAGTACGAAATACCACCTCTATGCAGACGATACACAACTGTACCTCTCTGCTAGACCTTAACTCCCTCCTTAAACGTGTTCCTGACTGCTTGTCTATATCCTCCTTCATGTCCTCTAGCTTCCTAAAACTTATTATGAGTAAAACAGAACTAATAATTTTTTCACCGTCTCTGGCCACCTCCCTGCCTGAAGTAACAATAAATGTTAATAACACTCCCATAACTTCAGTTCCCAAAGCTTGGTGCTTGGGGGTGATATTCGACTCATCTCTCTCTTTTATTCCTCATGTTCACTCCATAACCAGCTCCTGCCATATCCAACTCAGACATATCTCGCATCCATCCTTTTTTCACTCAAGACACAACTAAAATGTTAATACATGCTCTTATAATTTCTCGTCTGGACTACTGCAACATACTACTCTGTGGACTACCTTCTACCAGACTGGCCCCGCTCCAGTCGGTACTGAACTCAGCTGCTCGTCTCATTCATTTTTCTTCTCGATCTTTCTCTGCCGATCCTCTTTGTCAAGCTCTTCACTGGCTGCAAATTAACCAGAGGATTCAGTTCAAACTCCTAACCCTAACCTACAAAGCACTCCACAATCTCTCTCCCCGGTACATATCCTCACTAATTTCCAGATACAAACCCAATCGCAATCTCAGATCGGCACATGATCTTCTGTTGTCCTCCCCTAGAATCAATTCCTCACATTCACGTTTACAAGATTTCGCACGCGCTTCACCCCTCCTCTGGAATGCTCTCCCACAACACATCCGTCACTCGCCAACCTTTGTTACCTTTAAACGCTCTCTAAAAACAAGCTTGTTCCGACAAGCATATGCGCTACCATAGGCCACTTCCCTTTGTCCTAAGACCAAATTGCACTCCTATTAGGTATCCTAAAACCTAGGTTCTCAACGTGTGGTACGCGTACCCCAGGGGATACTTCTGATGGTTCCAGGGGGTACTCGGGCTTGATATACTTAACCAAGCATAACACATTTAGAGTTTTAGAAAATTATAAATCTTATTTTAACACCAAATTAGTGTTTTAGCTGATTAAAAGCAATGGTAAATGTTTGGAGATTGTTTACAACCAATTATCATGTACTAAGATTAAATATATATTTGTCAAGGGGTACTTGGGATAATGTTTACTGTGCTAGGGGGTACTTGGTGAGTACAGGGTTTCAAAAAGGGTACATACCAATAAAATGTTGAGAAACCCTGTCCTAAAACACACAGCCTCTATATATTTGCTGCATACTACCCCTCCTCCTGTCCCCCCCCCCCCCATTCCCTTTATATTGTAAGCTTGCAAGGGTAGGGCTCCCCCCCCCCCCCCCCCCTTTTGTGTCTTGGTAACCATTATACATTTTATTCATCATGTTAATTTTATAACTGTCATTACCAATTCTATAATTTGTATTTTGTATCATTCTTTGTATTTTGTCACTAATTATGTATCTTGTATTTTGGTGTACACCATTGTCTGTATTATTATGTACCCCATGCTTGTTTCTTACTTTGTACAGCGCCACTGAATATGTTGGCGCTTTATAAATCAATAATAATAATAATACTATTTAACGAGCAAAGAAAAATGAATTGATGAGCTCTGAAACTTCTCATAACAATCAACTGTTCATCACTTTGAATGCAGCAAATATTACGACTAACTTCTGTTTCGGGCAATGTTAAGACAAATAAAGAAAATATCATTATTCCCAGGCCAGATGGTGGTGTTCAGGTTATTCAACCTTGGCCAATAGAAATATAATTGTGGAAAAAACAAATAGCAGTTTAAAGGGAACTTTGCAAATGTCTCTATAATGACTTCACATAAAAATGGCTTCTCAATTGATTTAACCTCCATGGTGTTCAGGTTCTGCTGGATTTCTGTGGAAAAAGTGATCCAGTTAATTTTCATAACCTTTATTCCAATAACTTGCCAAAATGTGTCAAGCAAGGGTCTAGTATACATTTTGAAATCCTCTCACAGAGAGATATTTTTGACCTATATAGCTCTGCAAAAGATACCTCCTATCAAGTAATGGCTAAAATATCTCTCAGTAACTAATGAACAATAAGCTGTTGTCTTGTTTGTTATAGTATAAAAGGAAACTATTTATTGGAGTATTAGACTGACACTCAGGCTCATATGCTATTGATTCTCGGGAATACAAAGGAACACTTGACTGAGAAGCTTAAATAAAGATGGATGCGACTCTTGGGAAATCAGCAGGATGGTTTCAATCCCCTAATTCCCAGGAAGATCTGCTCCATACAACAACAGATACCCTTACAAGGGTATGTGTAACGGTGGCGGGGTCGTTTTCGTGGTCAGCACACAAGACGCGCACTGACACAACGAAAACCCTTCACCAGCGTATGATTTTGGGAAACCCAAAAATAGACAAACCGAGAGCCCAATATAGTGTAGTAGGTATTAACCCAGATGGATAGAAATGATAGGTAAGTATTATACTTACAAACACGGGTTACCGCTGAGGTAACCACTGTATAGGCAGGTGGGGAGTATAAACCTGTCCCCACTCAGGATTAAGATGTCGCTCTCTGTGATAGAAGAAAAGGAGGGTATATCACCCTTCCACCAAGGGTGGTTCACTGGATGAATCAATGTCCAGAGGCGCCAGTAGGATAAAAGATACTAAAAGGCTTAAAATATCTAGGTGGCGGTGGTGGACCGATCAACCCAAAATAGACACGATGCTGTCAGTTCAAGTCAACGACAATTTATTTACATACTCCAATAAACACTGCGACGCGTACTAGGTCCTGATAGGGCTTGGCACCTCTGTAACAGAGGTGCCAAGCCCTATCAGGACCTAGTACTGTGAGATACTCCTATTGTTTAATGCCTGAAGAAGCGGGTTTTTATGCCCGTGAAACGCGTCGCAGTGTTTATTGGGAAACCCAGGCTAGGTGCTATGCACCCGCAGAGGGCAATTCCCACCGGCAGATGGCGCTGTGGAGTGCAGGCGAACACCGCCGCTGCACAGCCACAGGTGCCAGATGGGAATTGTACAGAACCTGATAAACGGGGCTGAAGAGCCCGTAAAGAGAAAGAGCACAGGGACAGGATGTATGTGTGTGCACCAAACTAGTCGCCACCCCGCGACAGTGCACACACAACAGCAGATATGAAACAGGAACGCGATCGCGAGAGGTGCGATCGCCAGACGTGACACAAGGCAGATCAGAACAGAATACGAGGTTAGCAAAGGCACAGCAAATAATACAATGAGGAGATACGGAAAATAACAAACGCTAGCTAACCGCGAACACTGCACTCATTCGCAACAGTGCACGCGGTTATGCGCGGTTTCCACGTGATAAGCACAATAGAGACAAGCACGCCTAACTAACCATTAACAGACACATGAAACAGAGGACGCGAGCGCTTGCTTAACGGTTACCTCACCGAGCCTCCAGCAAATACAGCGCTGGCCCTGGGGAGCAGGTGCTCAGCAAATACAGTGCTGGCCCTGGAGAGCAGGTGCCCAGCAAATACAGCGCTGGCCCTGGGAAGCAGGTGCCCAGCAAATACAGCGCTGGCCCTGGGGAGCAGGTGCCCAGCAAATACAGTGCTGGCCCTGGAGAGCAGGTGCCCAGCAAATACAGCGCTGGCCCTGGGAAGCAGGTGCCCAGCAAATACAGCGCTGGCCCTGGGGAGCAGGTGCCCAGCAAATACAGTGCTGGCCCTGGAGAGCAGGTGCCCAGCAAATACAGCGCTGGCTCTGGGAAGCAGGTGCCCAGCAAATACAGGGCATGAACTATCTCCTATCGATAGAGATAGTTCTCAGGGTCGAGAACTCACAGACAAACAAAGTACAGGATCAGATATCAGGAGAATAGTCAGACAGGCAGAAAGTCATAACAGATAATCACAATCAAACTAGTACTTTAAAGCGGAATATAACCCTGCATTTCAACTTTGCTCTAAAACATTATTTACAGCATATTTTATGCAAAAAGCATTTTTTTTTTACTAGACCAGCATTGGAAGGGTTAAACACAGAGGTTTTAAGCTCCGTGCAGACGTTCAGATAGTTACATTCTATTTAGTTATATGTATATATTTAGAAATGTTACACACTCCTTGGCTTTCCTCCAACTCCTTCTCAGTGAGAGAGATGAGGCACAATAAACACTTAGATACATTTGTGTAAACAAAAAGTATCTAACTCAAGTTCGGATGCGTCTGCAAAAATCTCCAGGGACTTTAAAGCCCTGTGTAACCCTTCCAATGCTGGTCTAGTAAAAAAAATATGCTGGTTGCATATAATATACTGTAAATAATGTTTTAGAGCAAAGTTGAAATGCAGGGTTATATTCCGCTTTAAGCTATCAACAGAATCTAGCTAAGTGTAGGATTACAGCTCCAGCTGGTCCCGGCACACTTAAGGATCTGACTAAGGGTCTGCGTGCTCCCACATTGTGATCGCAACGACAGGCAACCAGCAACTGACCAAGCAGCAGAATATATAGTTGCTGGACACTGCCGCCCCGCCCGAACCATTCAGCCAATCATGAGTCCTGCAGGAATCAGCTGACCTTCCTGATCAGCTGACACTTCCTCTGCTAGTACAAAGGTCCTGGATTCAGGCCCGCGCATGCATAGCTCTCCATCTGCTTAAGTGCACTAACAGACCCAGCCACACCAAGCACACGCTGCTGCATGCAAACAGCCGCCTTGCTGTCAGGACACACGGCGGCTTTTCCGCGTTCCACCACACACCCAGACGCGTGCAAACCGCCGCGTAGGACGCGGGGTCAGCCGCCTAGCTCTTGGCACACGCGGCGGCTTTCCGCGTTTCCTCACAGTATGATAGTCAAGTCCGAAAATATGTTCATTTATTATTCTTTTTGATGTACACTTAAAAAAAAAAGTCCTTATTGTACCAACATAACTGTGGCCAGCTTTATAGTTGGTATAGATAACTGCCATTAATGTTATCAATGTTAATTGTTCATTAAAAATTTTAACTTTATTGTGATACCTACAGCCTATATTTTTTTTTAAACCCTAATAAAAATTATTGAAACCTAGTATACGTTTTGAGTTTAATAAAACTTGAAGCACAAAATCAAAACTCATTTCAAAATTACTCCCCCAAATCTTTGCTCATTTAAACTTCCAAGCTGCTGCTGCTCAACCTGCACTAATACGAATGTAAAGGTGGCCATACAGCTAGCGATGATGGGCAGATTCCACCAAGAGACAAACCTCACTCTAATCAAATCTGATCGGTCGGCTGCCCATACTCCACAGGCCGTTTCCCAATGGATTTTTAATATGAAATCTCTCAGTAATCGTCCGCGTCCGTTGCCTCACTGATGCCCTGCTTAGTGTATAAATGAATAATGTAAATGTATAAATAATTGATTTTTATACAACGAATAAAAGTTTGCTGCCAGACCCTGTACCATGACCTTGGTGTCATCAACACTGATTGCCGGGAAACATGTCACTATCGGAAGTACATGACGAGGGATCAGCAATCAGAGCACACATAGTGAGTATAAGCCGACTCAAGTATAAGACACCATCCCCCATGTGTGTGATGCAGAGTGAGCATTGTAAGCCAATCAGGGCAGTTTCTAAGCTAAATTGCTCCCAGGGTGAGGGTGTAAAACTTACACCTCCAGGCTAGGTACAGTTGTCATTCAGTATAGGTTAGCTAGGTACCGGAGTCCCCAAGTATAGGTTACATAGTTATTACATAGTTATTTTGGTTGAAAAAAGACATACATCCATCGAGTTCAACCAGTATAAAGTACAACACCAGTCTGCTCCCTCACATATCCCTGTTGATCCAGAGGAAGGCGGAAAAAACCCTTACAAGGCATGGTCCAATTAGCCCCTAAAGGGAAAAATTCCTTCCCGACTCCAGATGGCAACCAGATAAAATCCCTGGATCAACATCATTAGGCATTACCTAGTAATTGTAGCCATGGATGTCTTTCAACGCAAGGAAAGCATCTAAGCCCCCTTTAAATGCAGGTATAGAGTTTGCCATAACGACTTCCTGTGGCAATGCATTTTACATCTTAATCACTCTTACTGTAAAGAACCCTTTCCTAAATGGCTAAAACGTTTTTCCTCCATGCGCAGACAGGTTAGCTAGTAAAAGCCAGTATAGGTGCCTCCCTTCCCCCCGATACAGGTGCTGTTACTGTGCTCTGTCCATCGATCGCTGCATACTCCCCGCTGAGCTCCAGTATCCTCTATGGCAGGGGTGTCAAACTCAAATACAAAGTGGGCCGAAATTATACACTGGGACCTCGTCGCGGGCCAAAATTGTACATTGGTGACTAGTTGCGGGCCAAAACTGTACACTGGTGCCTAGTCGCGGGCCAACCTCAACGTCTACTGGCCAAGTTCTCTGGTGTCTAGAGGTCCTCGCTCCCCTATACAGTTCCCTGGTGTCAAGAGACTCCCACCCTCCCCTATATGGTTCCCTGGTGTTTAGTGCTTTCCCCCTACCTCCCCATATGGCCTCCCTGGTTTTCTAGGGCTTAACCTCCAATATAGCTTCCCTGGTGGTCTAGAGTGGGCCAAACATAATGCAAAGTGGGGAAACCACTTGAGGGCCAAATTTAATGGCTCTGAGGGCCAAATTTGGCCTGCGGGCCGGAGTTTGACATGTATGCTCTATGGGGAGGATTGGGACTGAGCAGCGTTATGACGTCTGATGTGATCCCCCCCCCCCCCCCCCCCCGACACTGTCCCATATAGAGGCACAGTAAGTAACAGCGCCTGGATCAGGGGGGTTGGGGGCACCTATGCTATCGCCCCTATTGTTGGCTGTTACTGGAGCCCCTACAACTAGCTAACTTATAGTGGGGGGCACTGTTACTTTTTAAAATCTCCTGAGTGGCATGCCCGACACTGTTGAGCATACCGCTTTCTGCAAAAATTTATTTTCTGACAGTGTAGGGCATACCGCTCATTCAATGTTTAAAAAGAACAAAAAAATAAAACATCCTAGAACTGAATAAATGAAATATACTTATTAAATACTTTGTTCTTTACATAGTTGAGTGTGCTGGCAATCGCACAAAAATTAGCAATGGAAATCAAATTTATCAACCCATGGAGGTCTGGATTTGGAGTCACACTCAAAATTAAAGTGGAAAAAAGTACAGGCTGATTCAGCTTTGACGTAATGTCCTTAAAGAGAACCTGTACTGAGTAAAATTATTTAAAATAAACACATGAGGTAACTTCAAATGAACATTACATAGTTACCTTGCCATCAGTTCCTCTCAGAAGCTCACCATTTTCTTCTGACAGTGATCCCTTCCAGTTCTGAGAACATTTTGTCAGAACTGAAATATATCAGTTGCTGTCGGTTATATATCAGTTTCTGTCAGTTACAGCTGAGGAGAACTGATGTATCCATGTTTCCCTATGGCTCAAGTGGGCGATGTTACAGTTTAACTGTGTGCTGACCAGAAAGCTGTTATGATGTAATGGCCATTTTCAAAATGGAGGATGGAGAATTCCATTAATCACAGTGGACATACAGGACGCAGGAGAGGAAAAAGAGATTGAGGAGTAGACTACACAGGAGGTAAGTATGACTTGTGTATGAGTAACGGACAGGCAAGTCCTTGGTATCAAAGTGTTTGTCTTGCAGGAACTGCTGACAAACTCCAGCCACATGAGGTCTAGCATTGTCTAGCCTCCTGAGCGTTACGCCGCTCAGGAGGTTTTGTTATTTTTTGCCCCCATAATAAAATAGTTTTCTCACATGGCTGTAAAACCTGTAGCTAGCACTAGGCTAGCTAGTAAAGGTGTCCCCCCCTCCTTCCCCGATACAGCCAGTTTATACATTACCCAGCCTGGATCAAGCGATTGGCGCAGCTTCTCTGCACAGCTCCGATCTTCACTATGGGGAGGATCGCTCATGCGCAAACCCGATCCTCCTCATAGAGAGGCTGGAACTGTACAGGAAGGCTGCGCGATCGCTGGATCCAGGCTGGGTAGTGTACAAACGGGGGGATCGGGGGGGGGGGGGGAATCCGGGGGTGCCGGACACCTTTACTAGCTAGTCTAGTGCTAGCTAAAGGTTTTACAGCCATGTGAGAAAATTAATTTAGGGGCTACTCCTGGGGCCAGAGAGCGGT
>NC_090646.1:319350085-319352585 GCF_040937935.1 Hyperolius riggenbachi | reverse complement strand
TATAGTTGGGTGTCGTCTGCATAGCAGTGGTATGTCAGGCCATGTTTTTGGATTAGTTTTCCCAACGGTAGCATGTAAATCGTGAAAAGCAGGGGAGAGAGGATTGAGCCCTGGGGCACCCCATACTTAAGTGTTACAGGGGTGGACAGGAAGGGCCCCATAGACACTTTGTGGGTTCTGCCACTCAAGAAGGATTGGAACCACTGAAGTACTATGCCATCAATGCCGCAGTATTCCTGTAGCCTGTTTATCAAGATGTCATGGTCAACTGTGTCAAAGGCTGCAGAAAGGTCTAGCAGTATGAGGATCGAGCACTCTCCTCTGTCTCTTGCCATGAGCAGGTGGTTGCATATTTGGATGAGGGCAGTTTCAGTGCTGTGGTGTTTCCTGAAGCCAGACTGGAATGGGTCATAACTGTTATTTTGTAGGATTCTGGCTTCTAGCTGGAGGTATACAGCTTTTTCAATTAGCTTGCCCAGAAAGGGGAGGTTAGAGACAGGTCTGTAGCTGGTCATTGCATCTGGGTCCAGGGAGGGTTTTTTGAGGAGAGGCCTGATGATTGCTTCCTTCAGTAAAGCAGGAAATATCCCTGATTGTAAGGAACAGTTAACAATTTTGAGGAATACCGGTACGAACAGGTCGGGGCAGTTTAACATGAACTGTGTCGGGCCAGGATCCAGGTCACAGGTAGTTAGGCGGACGTGAAGGAGGATGCTTGATGTGACTTCTTCATCAATTTCTTTGAAGTTTGACCAAGGTGTTACGTTGTCTCTGCTAGTGGTCTTCGGCGCTATATTAGGCTCAGATGCTGTAAGTTGGATGGTGGACCTTATAGCGGAGACTTTGTCTGTGAAGAAATGGGCAAATTGGTCACAGAGGTCCTTTGAAGACTCGATATTAAGTTTTTGACATGCTGGGTTGCAGAGTTTTTCCACTGTGCGGAACAGTTGGGCTGGTTTGTTAACTGCATTTGCAATCTCTTGTGATAGAAAGGATGATTTTTTTCCTGTGATTACCTTTTGGTAGCTCTTCAAGTGGAAGATTAAGGCATGTTTGTCTTCTGGGGACTGAGATTTGCGCCACAGCCTCTCAAGTTTTCGACCTTGTCTTTTCAGCTCTTTTATAGCGTTATCAAACCACTGTGCATGATGGTGTGGAGTAAGATATTTGGTGCGCAGAGGAGCAATGGTCTCAAAGGTGGAGGACACACATTTGTTGTATTTAAACACCAGAGTATCAGGGTCCAAGCTGGAGTCAGTCAATTCATCAAAGCTAAGGTTATCTCGGATATGTTGAGGTGTTAGCCCTTTTAAGCGGCGATATTTTATTTGATTCTTGACCTGGTGTTTGACGGCTGGTATTGAGAGGGAGAAGTGGATAGTGTGATGGTCTGACCAGGCAACAGGATTAATTTCCACATTGGCTATTGACAGCCCAGTATGGAATATAAGGTCCAGAGTGTGACCTTTCCTGTGAGTAGCAGGAGGAGTCGTCCACCCATGTATTGAAATCTCCAAGAACAATCCATCTGGGGTGTTCCAGTGTTAGGTTGCATAGGAGGTTTACAAGTTCCTCAAGGAAGTCTGAGTATTTTTCTGGTGGGCGGTAGATCAGCAATATGTTAATGTTTTCCTCAGCTGAAAGTTGCACCCCCAAGCATTCAAATGAGTTGGTAGGACCTACAGTAAGTAGTCTGATTTTCAAAGCTGATCTAAAGCAAAGTGCAACCCCTCCTCCCCTGCGTTCTTTCCTGTTGCAGTATATCACGGAATAGTTTGTTGGCACAGCTGCCTCCAGGGTGGGGCCAACAGGTTCAGAAAGCCAGGTTTCAGTCAGGCAGGCCAGATCAGAAGACTCTATTAGATCATGTATGATTGCTGTTTTGTTGTTTATTGATCTGACGTTGCAGAGGACAGCCTTGATGGGGCTACCCTGGGAGCTGAGGTCTGAGATTGAGGACTCCAGGAGGGAACAGTCTCCAGATGTGTGGCTGTCATCTCTGCTGGGTTGTGCTGGAGCTATTAGGGTTGTTGGCTGGGTGTACTCTGTAGATTTTGTCACAGAGTTATTTTGGGTCTGCAGTGAATAACGTCTTTTCCCACGTCCCCTGGATCCTCTCTTTGTCTTTCTGTAGATTCCAACAGACTTAAGTAGAATTATTGTTGATTTGTCAATTGGATATATATTTCTTGGTTGGTATACAGCTAGAAGTGTCTGTGCTGAATTTTGATGTTTACACATTAGGATGGACAAGAGACAGCTCAGGGCTCCTGCTAAGAAAGGCCCTATTTAAAGTCAAGGTGTGAACTTTCACAGCTGTGGCTGGTATCCTGCAGAGATCAAAGGGCCTGTATAGACTGAATTGTCCTTACACAGAGATGTATGGATGGACAGCATAATTTGAAAACACAGTCCTTTGTTTAGGAGTTTGAAGATATAATATATAATATATGTAGAAAAATATAGTCTATTGAGCATAGATGCTGTAGATAATCGATGA
>NC_090646.1:319319606-319339606 GCF_040937935.1 Hyperolius riggenbachi | reverse complement strand
GGAAGGGACGAGGGCGGGTAGCGGCGATGCGGAGGAGGCGGGGGAGCGGCGCTGACAGACAGCGCTAGAGTAAACATTGTGCTGGCGACGCGCTGCGTGTCGCCAGCACTGCGGGAAGGATAGCGGCGAGCAGGGGGGTCTTTGACACACACCATGGGGCAACAGAGGCTGGTGTTAGTGTGCCCAACCAGCCTCTGTGCCCCACTAACGTTATACAAAGCCACCTCGGGTTCTCTTTAAACACCCCACCCTCACAACACCTCACCCCTGTATACCTAGCTAAACACCACCCCCACCCTCCACAAAACACCCAAACCCCATCTAAACACACCTCCCCCACGCTCCAGCCAACACCTTGTCCCACAGCAAACGTTACAGCTTCTTCCTTTCCATCTCCTAGGTTTGATACCCTCTTGGAGATAGTGAAGGATGACCTAAAGAAGAAGGATACCAGGTTCAGGAGAGCAGTCACACCACAAGAACAGCTATTGATCACGCTGAGGTACGTAAAAACAATATTTTTTTATTGAAGGTAAATAACTTTTCAACATAAAAACATTCTTCCAATATGGAAGACTAAACATAAATAACAGTTCTATGGTACAATAGCATGGTCATGGACAATAGTTGTGTGTGTATATAGACTCCCTTGGGCATGGCCTTCAAATCCTGGGATGCAGGAAAGTCAACATGACATGGCAAGGCCTAGGTGTACTTTGAACAATGCCATGTCATGTTGTAAAAGGTTTCCTGCCTCACAGAATCAGAAGGTCATGTCCAAGGGAGTGCGGTTGTGCATCGGACCGGTCTTGGTCCATTGTGGTCTTCCCCCCCCCCCCCCCAAAAAAAAAAAATTGAGATACTTTTACAAGTGCTAATTATCAGTGCAATATGGCCACCAAGGCCAACAAGAAATAGTGCAGTAATGGTGCTAAATTTTTCAAAAAAACATGGAAATGGGCCACTAGGCCAACTTTTCAACATCATGGTCGTAGTGCCTTGAGGGGGACACTAGGCCCTATGTAGATAAGGAAATACAAAACATAACTACTTGGACATGGTAATCTGAAGCTGGGATGAAGGAGACAGGGCAGGGAAAAGTCTTGGCTTAGCCCTGTCCTGGTCTCCTTCATCCCAGGTTCCAACCATGTCCTAGGGTGAGGAACAAAAACCAATTTTGTGTGCCACAGGTGCAGGACATAGCTTGTGCAAAAGGTGTAGAGCATAGCTGCCCTAAAGGCACACTTGTGACCCAGGTATAGTGTCTTTCGGGGACACCAGGCCCTAATTGTAAGCACTTAAAAAACATAACTATTCGGACATGGTCCTCTGAGCCTTGGATGAAGGAGACAGGGCAGGGAAAGGCTTGGCTAGCCCTGTCCTGGTCTCCTTCATCCAAGGTTCAGAGGACCATGTCCAGGAACAAGAGGAAAGTTGGAGCACAGCTGCAGAGGCACAAAAGACCAAAACGGTTGTTAGATATCCTGTAGGACATAGCCCTCAAAACCGTGGAATCGATGTAGGATGACGGGAATGGAAAGACCAAAGCAGGCGCCATATAGTCATTGGTATTTACAGGTTTTGAAGGCTATGTCCTAGGGAGATAATGAAGAGATGATTCAAATGTTTGGGTCGACAGCACTTGTTGGGAATATGCTAGATGGTGGCTGGAAATCAGGACAGTCTTGGGTGCTGGTCGTGCAAGTGCTGGACCCTGACAACAGTGGTGTGAAAGGAACTCCTCTGTAGCCAGTGAATGACTGTGAGGAAGATTGCCAGTGGAGCGATGGAGGTTGGGAAGGTCTGAATGATGCCGGTTGGATCAATGGTGTCTCCATATGCTGTTTGATAGCATCCAGCAAACTAGTGTGGCATGCCATCATATTGTGACTTGGCACCTTCTCACTTGGGGGGGAGTAGGTTCATCACCCCGGCCTCTGCGTTGCGTTGGCGCGGCCCTGCGTGGCTGTTGTGGTTGAATAGACAGCTTGGTCTTCTAGGTCCTGGCACCTCTACATCTTGGGTGTCTTCCCCCACGTCCAGATCAATTGGTTGATTCTCTTCCAAAAGATCTAGCACGTCGGTGCTAGACGACCTCCTCCTTCTGAGCGGTGGGACGTACGTGCTATCCAACACCTCATCATCGATCTCCTCCTCGCTGGTGTACTGTGCCGCAGGTTGCTCTTGCTCCTCCTCAAAATTGTCTTGAGTCCTGTAGATCATAAAAACGATATTATTGGTTTGACAACCGACATCATGTACAATGTTTTGTCAATACATGGTCAAAGTCATGGTAGTCGTCAGTCAACGTCATATACAATGCCTTCTCAGTTCATGGTCACCATAATGGTACTTAGTCTCTCGGTTCCACACTTGAACGTAGGAATGACAACTGTTGAGCATATTGGTAATCTTTGCGTTGGGAGGCCCCACTTCCGCTTCTTTCTTCCTTGCCTTTGAGCCGTAGCCATTGCACATAGGCGTCCCTGATACTGCGCCATCGAACTTTGTACTTTTCACCTGCAAAGACATAAAAAATTGATTTTGATTATTTCTCTTGTAGGTACATCGCAACTGGACAAACTTATGCATCGCTACATGTCACTTTTCGCCTTGGGAAGAGCACGGTGGCAGGCATCGTCGTGAGGACCTCAAGAATCCTTTGGAGAAGACTGAGGGCCACATATATGCCAGTGCCAGACACCCAGAAATGGGAGGAGATTGCCAAGGACTTCTGGACCCAGTGCAAGTTTCCCAATTGTGTTGGTGCGCTGGACGGCAAACACATCCGGATTCAGAAACCCTCGAAGAGTGGCAGCCATTATTTAAAATATAAAAAATACTTCAGCATTGTGCTAATGGCAGTGGCGGATGCGGACTATAAGTTTGTCTACGTGGATGTGGGGTCGTACGGAAGTTCCAATGACTCTGGAATCTTCCAACGTACGGCCCTTTGCCAGCGGATGGAGGAAGGCAGACTGCTTCTCCCCGGTGACAGACCCTGGCCTGGGACAAGGGCACCGGCCTACCCCTATGTGTTTGTGGGGGGACGAGGCCTTCGCCTTGTCCAGCCATGTGATGCGGCCATACCCAGACAGGGGGCCTTGATGCCAGGCAGCTCCACTTCAACGCTCGGTTGAGCCGTGCAAGGAGAATGGTGGAATGCACATTTGGGATCCTGGTGTCAAAGTGGAGGGTGTTCCACACGCCGATGCTGTTGAAACCGGCCAACGCAGTCGACGTGGTGAAGCAGCGTGCATTCTCCAAAACTTTGTGCGCCAGGAGGAAAAGAACACTCCAGGACCCCCAAATGTGCTTCCACTACTGCCGATGAGGAGGTATGCCACCAGGCCAAGGACAGTGTCCCTCCGCAACAGGGACCAAATGAAACACTATTTCCAGACCCGTCCAGGACGAGCCTGAATACTTTTTTGTTTTTACCGTTTGTTATATTTTTTTGTTTTTAACGTTTGTTAGTTAAGTTATAAAATGATAAAATTTGTAATAAAAATGTTTGTTTTTACCGTTTGTTGTTAGTTACAAAGTTATAAAATTTAAAAAATTTGTGATAAAAATGTTGTTTTAACTTTTCAATGGGCAATCTGGATGTTGAATGTGCGCAGAGCATGCGTGTCTAGGCCACAGGATTGCACTTGCGGCCCAGACACGCATGCTACAAAGGTGTGGCAGGGCAAGAGGTGGGTGGGCCATGGCACAGGTGGGTGGGCCACAGGGCAACAGGTGGCAGGGCCACAGGTGGGTGGGCAAGAGGTGAGTGGGCCATGGCACAGGTGGGTGGGCCACAGGGCAACAGGTGGGTGGGCAAGAGGTGGGTGAGCCATGGCACAGATGGGTGGGCCACAAGGCCACAGGTGGGTGGGCAAGAGGTGCGTGGGCCACAGGGCAACAGGTAGGTGGGCAAGAGGTGGGTGGGCCATGGCACAGGTGGGTGAGCAACAGGTGGCAGGGCCACAGGGCAACAAGTGGCACGGCCACAGGTGGGTGGGCCACAGGGCAACAGGTGGCAGGGCCACAGGTGGGTGGGCAAGAGGTGGGTGGACCATGGCACAGGTGTCAGGGCAACAGTTGGCAGGGCCACAGGTGGGTGGGCAAGAGGTGGGTGGGCCATGGCACAGGTGGCAGGGCCACAGGTGGGTGGGCCATGGCACAGGTGGGTGGGCCACAGGTGGCAGGGCAACAGGTGGCAGGGCCACGGCACAGGTAGGTGGGCAACATGTGGGTGGGTGGGTTGTCAAGGTGACACACATCAATATCAAAAGTGGAATACATCACAATCAAACTAAATACATATGGAAAGCCACAAGCCCCCCCCCCCCCCAAACACTTGTAGTCAACATACCCTCTTGCATTTTATTTTTGCGGGTCAGGTCATCAAACCCCTCGACATACGACTTGGCTATCTTTTGCCACAGTGTTCTGCACAGCTTGATATTGCTCTGTGGTCTTGGTGCCCCTTTTCCCACAAGGCAGGTAGCTGCTGCACCTGTAGAATCAGGTCCTCAGCTGTGTAGGGCCTCACCTCTTCGTCCGACATGCTGCCAAATATCTCCAGCCACAAGTCACTGCTGCTCCACTCCTCAAACGCTGGGCCCATGTGTCAACATCCAAAATGGCCGCTATGACCATAGAAAACGCATAGGAAGTGGGTAGAACGTCCAGATTTTATAGCCAGTGTGTTTTGTCCTTTCCGTTTCTCATTGGTTCAGCTGTGCAGATGGTACAGTTAGGATCCGGTCCGGGTGCGGCGGCCGGATCCGACGTACGTGAAAAATAGAGCAAGTTGGAAAAGTGTCCGGAGTCCGTATCCGGTCCGTATCCGATCCGCGTGGAACGGACGAGTATGTACGCATCCATAGACTATCATTGGATTGCCTAACATTCGTTCCGTTTGTACAGTATACGTTCCGGATCCGGTCCGGAAAATCCGGACTAACGCAAATTTGAACCCTGCCTTACTTTTGGTGGTACATTTTGCTTATTTTTTTCTAAATGCATTTTATTCACTTAAAGGGACACTTAAGTCAAACAAAAAAAAATGAGTTTTACTCACCTAGGGTTTACAATAGCCCCCTGCAGCTGTCCGGTGCCCTCGCCGTCTCCCTCCGATCCTCCTGGCCCCACCGGCACCCACTTCCTGTTTCGGTGACAGGAGCTGACAGGCTGGGGACGCAAGTGATTCTTTGCGTTCCCAGACACATTAGCACCCTCTATGCTGCTATATGGTATATGATATATGCTATAGCAGCATAGATGGCGCTATTGTGGCCAGGAACGCGAAGAATCACTCGCGTCCCCAGCCTGTCAGCTCCTGTCACCGAAACAGTAAGTGGCTGCCGGCAGGGCCAGGAGGATCGGAGGGAGACAGCGAGGGAACCGGACAGCTGCAGGGGGCTATTGGAAGCCCCAGGTGAGTAAAACTCATTTTTTTTTTTACTTAAGTGTCCCTTTAAGCCCGAAGAGTTGTTTATTTTTTTGCATCTGAGCAACTTTCACCTACCATTCATTTTCCAATAACTTTATCACTACTCATCACAATGAATTGGGCTATATCTTGTTTTTTCCGCCACCAATTAAGCTTTCCTTGGGTGATACATTTTGCTAAGAATTATTTTATTTTAAATCCATTTTAACAGGGATTAAGAAAGAAATGGAAAGAAAATCATTATTTCGCAGTTTTTGGCAATTATAGTTTGAAATTAATACATGCTACCGTAATTAAAACCCATGTATTTAATTTGCCCATCTGTCCCGCTTATTACACCATTTAAATTATATCCCTATCGTAATGTATGTCGCCGATATTTTATTTGGCAATAAAGGTGCATTTTTTCAATTTGCATCCATCACTATTTACAAGCCCATAATTTAAAAAATTATATTAATATACTCCTTTTGACATGCACATTTAAAAAGTTCAGACCCTTAGGTAACCTTTTGTTTTTTAATTGTATTTTTTTTTTATATTTATTAAAAATTGTATGTGGGTAATTTTTGGTGTGGGAGGTAAACAGCTAATTTTAAATGTAAAAAAGGTATATATTTATTAAAAAATGGATGTGTGTGTAGTTTTACTATTTGGCCACAAGATGGCCACAGTGAAAAAGTCCTGGAAGCATGATCGTACGTTTCCAGGAAGAAGAATGAAGACTGGGAACTTTTTGAAACTCAGAAAAAACGCAGCGTCTGATGAGATGCTGTCAGCTTTTCTGTGGGGGGCTTCGATCAATGAAAGGGATCTATAATTCATTGATCGCTGGGCTAACGGCCGGCGGCGGGAGCATGCGCAGCCCAACTGGACGAGAATGTTCGTCCAGTTGGGCTTAAGTGGTTAACAGGAATATAAAGAAAAACATTTTTAAAAATTCATTCTCAGTTATAGGCCATTATAGCTTTAAAAGACATGCTACCATAATTAAAACCTATGTATTTTATTTGCTCAATTGTCTCGGTTGTTACACCATTTAGATTTTGTCATTATCACAATATCTTATTTGGAAATAAAGGTGAATTTTTTCAGTTTTGCATCCATTACTGTTTACAAGCTTATAATTAAAAAAAAATGTTTGTAATAGACCCTCTTCACATGCATATTTAAAAAGTTCAGACCCTTAGGTAACTTTTTTTTTAATTGCAATTTTTTTTCCCATTAAAAATTATATTTGGGTAATTTTTGGTGTGGGAAAGAAACCGTTAATTTTAAATGTAATAATGTGTGTTTATTGTATTGAAAAATATAGATCTAGTTTTACTATTTGACCAAAAGATGGCCACATTGAGATTATTTTTCGGGTGAAACTTTTTTTTGCAGGTGAAACTTTTTTTTTTTTCTTCTCAGAAAGACCGTGGCCTCTGATAAGAGGTCATCGTTTTTTCTGCTGGGAACTTAGATCAATGAACGGGAACCATGTTCCCTTTCATTGATCTCCGGGCTACTGGGGGGCGGCACGGGCGCGCATCAGCAGCACCGCAGCCGCCTGGACGTAAGGATCACGTCCAGGTGGCATGAATGGTTAATCCCCCTCCCTTATCTTGATTGTCCCTAGAGAGCAATAGGTGCGCGCAGGGATTAGATTGTGTGCGCATCTGAGGAACAGTTACAGTGGTGTGAAAAACTATTTGCCCTCTTCCTGATTTCTTATTCTTTTGCATGTTTGTCACACCTAAATGTTTCTGCTCATCAAAAACAGTTAAATATTAGTCAAAGATAACATAATTGAACACAAAATCCAGTTTTGAATGATGGTTTTTGTTATTTAGTGAGAAAAAAAACTCAAAACCTACATGGCCCTGTGTGAAAAAGAAATTGCCCCCTGAACCTAATAACTGGTTGGGCCACCCTTAGCAGCAATAACTGCAATCAAGCGTTTGCGATAACTTGCAACGAGTCTTTTACAGCGCTCTGGAGGAATTTTGGCCCACTCATCTTTGCAAAATTGTTGTAATTCAGCTTTATTTGAGGGTTTTCTAGCATGAACCGCCTTTTTAAGGTCATGCCACAACATCTCAATAGGATTTAGGTCAGGACTTTGACTAGGCCACTCCAAAGTCTTCATTTTGTTTTTCTTCAGCCATTCAGAGGTGGATTTGCTGGTGTGTTTTGGGTCATTGTCCTGCTGCAGCACCCATGATCGCTTCAGCTTGAGTTGACGAACAGATGGCCGGACATTCTCCTTCAGGATTTTTTGGTAGACAGTAGAATTCATGGTTCCATCTATCACAGCAAGCCTTCCAGGTCCTGAAGCAGCAAAACAACCTCAGACCATCACACTACCACCACCATATTTTACTGTTGGTATGATGTTCTTTTGCTGAAATGCTGTTACTTCTACGCCAGATGTAACGGGACACGCACCTTCTATAAAGTTCAACTTTTGTCTCGTTGGTCCACAAGGTATTTTCCCAAAAGTCTTGGCAATCATTGAGATGTTTTTTAGCAAAATTGAGACGAGCCTTAATTTTCTTTTTGCTTAAAAGTGGTTTGCGCCTTGGATATCTGCCATGCAGGCCGTTTTTGCCCAGTCTTTCTTATGGTGGAGTCGTGAACACTGACCTTAATTGAGGAAAGTGAGGTCTGCAGTTCTTTAGATGTTGTCCTGGGGTCTTTTGTGGCCTGTCTTGTGGATAATGGCTCTCACTGTGGTTCGCTGCAGTCCCAAAGCTTTAGAAATGGCTTTATAACCTTTACCAGACTGATAGATCTCAATAACAGTACTTTTGTTCTCATTTGTTCCTGAATTTCTTTGGATCTTGGCATGATGTCTAGCTTTTGAGGTGCTTTTGGTCTACTTCTCTGTGTCAGATAGCTCCTATTTAAGTTGTTTCTTGATTGAAACAGGTGTGGCAGTAATCAGGCCTGGGGATGACTACAGAAATTGAACTCAGGTGTGATAAACCACAGTTATTTTTTAACAAGGGGGGCAATCACTTTTTCACACAGGGCCATGTAGATTTGGAGTTTTTTTTTCTCACTAAATAATAAAAACCATAATTTAAAACTACATTTTGTGTTCGATTATGTTATCTTTGACTAATAGTTAACGGTTTTTGATGAGCAGAAACATTTAAGTGTAATAAACATGCAAAAGAATAAGAAATCCGGAAGGGGGCAAATAGTTTTTCATACCACTGTAAGTGATGAGGCTTTCACTTCTACAGTGCTGCGGGAGATCCACAGTGCTGTTTACATTTACATAACCCCTCTAGCTATGATCAGAAGCCTGGCAGCCAGCTTGTCGCTGCGGCCGCCTTCCCATGCGGGGAACAGCGCTTGAGCTAGCGCTCGTTCCCTGCAAATCTTGCGCATCGCGAGAAGACGCAATTCCGCGTAAGGCAGTCTTGGTGGAGCCACTGTGTGGCTGCAATTCTGTTAGGCGGTCGCAGAGAGGTTAAAAGATCATGGTAGGCGGTTTTTGGCTTCTTTAGCTCCTAATTTAGCAGCCACATGCACAGCCAGGTGCTTAATTATTTGGCTGCAGGAGATGCAAACCCATTTGAAAAATCTGTTTCCGATTGAAAATATTTCTCAATCTGCTTCGTCTTTAAGACTAGCTGCAAAGTTTCTTGCTGACGCATCTAGTGAAGCAGTCAGAATTTCTGCATGCAGTTTAGGATTGATAAACTCTGCTAGATGGTTCCTGTGGCTGAAAAATTGGGATGGTGATGTTATAGCCAAAAATAAACTTTGTGGCCTTCCATTTGTAGGTGATTTACTTTTCGGCTCATCAGTACTAGCAGTACTAGAAAGAGCAGCGGAAAAGAAATCTTTTCCAACAAATACGAAAAAACGGGTTAACAAAAGGAATTTTTGTTTGTTTAGGAAAAATAGGTGAAACAAAGATTCAGACAAGAAATGGTAAGGCGAAAAGCTGCCAGAACAAAGGGCTTCCTCTTCAACCCTAAATCTTCTAACACACCTAAAAAACCTCAGTCTGAACAATGACTATGTCCAGGTGGGAGGCAGGTTAAAAAAAAAATCTTTCCCAGCATGGCAAAAGATTTCAAAAAAACAGATACCGCTGTCAGACCATCAGAGATGGTTACAAAATTAAATTTACCCAAAACCCCCCAGGAACTTTCAGGGTGACTGGCTCTCTTCAGCCCTCAGTTCAGCAATTAGCGATGGAAAAAGCTGTGGGCTCTTTGTTTCAGAAGAGCGTTCTGGAAGGAGGTTCCTATTCAGGAGAAGAGGGAAAGGTTGTTGTTCCACTTTTCCTGGTTTTCAAACCAAATGGTGATTTTCGCCTCCTCAATCTTCAGTTTCTGAATCAGTATGTAAAATATAAGTTTCGTATGGAATCAATCCATTCCACAATTTTCCTTCAGGGGAAAAAACTTCCATGGCTTCCATAGACCTTAAAGAGACACTGAAGTGAAAAAAATATATGATATAATGAATTGGTTGTGTACTATGAATAATTACTAGATGATTAGCAGCAAAGAAAATATTCTCATATTTTTATTTTCAGGTATATAGTGTTTTTTCTAACATTGCATCATTCTATAATATGTGCAGATTACACAACACTCAGCATTCAAAATGAGTCTTTCAGAGCAGTCTGTGAAGTAATGAACTCTCCTCTAGCAGAGGAAAAGTAAACAGTTCAATTACAGTTGAGATAATAAAAGTCAGATAACAGCCCTCTCCACGACTAAGTTAGTCGGAGAGCTTAATAGCTTTTTTGCATAGAGATAACAACTGGAGTTTCTCAACTCTTCCTGTACTGGAAACAATTAGACTGATGTATGTGATCTTAATGTTTTTTTTCTTAGCTGTACTACACATACAAATCATAATATCATCATTTTTTTTTCGCTTCAGTGTCTCTTTAAGAATGCATATTACCATGTCCCCATCCAGTGCACTGGAAATACCTAAGAGCTGCAGTTTGTATTCAATCCCAGGTCCTTCATCTGAAATCCAAAGCTCTCCCGTTTGGGATTTCAAGTGCTCCCAGGATCTTTGCAAAGAATATGATAGAGGTAGCAGCTTTCTTGAGAATGCAGAAGATTATTCTCGTTCCTTAAATAGATGATCTTCTGATAGCTGTGAAAATGATATACTCTCCAAGACCATATTCAGATTGTGCTAGCCGCTCTGAAGGACTTGGGATGGATTCTGAACCTACAGAAATCCGATTTAACTCCGGGACAGAAAACGTTTTCTGGGAGTATCGCTGGATAACGACTCAACAGATCTGTTTTTTCGGGGGAAAAAGTGGAACCTCTGAGAGTACAGACCTTTCTGAGAGCATAGTCTGTCACAGTAAGACAAGCTATGTCTTCTGGGAAAATTTTCAGCTTGTATCCCAGCGGTAGCTTTCGCACCAGCAAAACACAGAATATTTCAACTGGCAATCCTTTGTCAGTGGTCATCCACAGGAAGATCTAGAAAAAACGATCTGGTTGTCGGAACCAGTGAGACTTTCCCTGAAATGTTGGACTTCTCATCCAAACCTACTAAAAGGAGTAAGATGGAATAGCTCTAGATCCATTAATCATGACGACAGACACAAGCCTCTGGGATTGGGGAGCACATCTGGGTCAGTATTGCATACAAGACAGGTGGTCTCCCCTAGAGAAAACTTTCTCCTCAAACGACAGAGAATTGGTTGCAAACTGGAAGGTTCTTCAAAAATGGGAAAATCTGCTAGAACACTGAAACTTGATCATCCAGTCAGACAATCAGACATCTGTTGTTAACTTAAACAAGCAAGGGGGGGACTCAGTCTACTCCTGATCCCTCTCTCTCATTCAGCTGAACAAGGTTCTTTCCTTGAAATTGGTTCATCTCAAAGGAAAGGACAATGTTCTAGCAGATTGGTTGAGTCGCAAACCGTTCTCGTAGTAACTGGTGTCTGAACAAAGATGTGTTAATTTTTATCTGCAACAAGTGGGGTCTGCCATCCATAGACCTGTTTGCTGCCTGAGACAAAGCTACTCTTCCTAGATTCTGCTCCCTCAACACTAGAGGATACCCGAAGAGGGTGGTTGCATTCCTGCTGGACAGGGGACTCGAGAGAGCATACGCTCATACGCCTTTCTTCTTGAGCCTAATAGGGAGGGTTCTTCAAAAAGTGATAAAGGATCAGGCCACAATAATACTTATTGCTCCAGACTGGCCAAAATAGGCTTGGTATTCACTGTTCCTCTCCCTGGTGGTAGAAGATCCGTTGATCCTGCTGATGTCAGAATGCCTTCTGAAGCAGGGACAAGCATACCATCCCACAGGGATGGTATACTTGAACCTGAAGGTGTGGCTTTTAAATGGCACTTGCTACTAAACAGAGGTCTGTCTGAATAGCAACTTTGATGCATGCTAGGAATTCGGTCACCTCTGCGATTTATTTAAGTTTGGGGAGTTTTTTGTGAATTCAACAGAAATACTCCGGAAAACCTAATTAAATTTTCAATTCCCAAGATTCTAGATTTCTTCCAGAAAGGCATAGATATTGGTTTACAATTGAGCATCCTTAAAGTGCAATTAGTGGCTTTGGGTGCATATTTTGATGCTCCTTTTACTTCAGGTTCCCCGATTAAAAGATTAATTAAAGCGGTAAAAAGGAAGTCAGTGGTGAAGAAACCTACTGTACCACCTTGGGATGCAAATTTAGTTCTAAATTCTATTACTCTTTTTCCTTTCGAGTCTTTGGATCAAATATCCATTAAAGGGAAGGTCCAAGCAAAAAAAAAAAAAAGTTTCACTTACCTGGGGCTTCTACCAGCCCCATGTAGCCATCCTGTGCCCTCATAGTCACTCACTGCTGCTCCAGTCCCCCGCTGGCAGCTTTCTGACCTCGGAGGTCAGGGCCGCATTGCGTACATTTTTACGCATTCCCGCTAGTGCAGGAACATTAACATATACATTTTTACGCGTTAGTGGTGCAACGCATACATTTTTGTTCCTGCACTAGCTGGAATGCGTAAAAATGTATGCAATGCGGCCCTGACCTCCGAGGTCAGAAAGCTGCCAGCGGGGGACTGAAGCAGCAGTGAGTGACTACGAGGGCACAGGATGGCTACATGGGGCTGGTAGAAGCCCCAGGTAAGTGAAACTCATTTTTTTTTTGCTTGGACCTTCCCTTTAAGGACTTAATGATGAAAACCTGTTTTTTGTTGGCAATAACTACGGCCAGGCGTATTGGAGGAATACAGGCCCTTAATATTAAAGAGAATCTGTATTGTTAAAGTCGCACAAAAGTAAACATACCAGTGTGTTAGGGGACATCTCCCATTCCCCTGTCACAATTTCGCCGCTCCCCGCCGCATTAAAAGTAGTCAAAAACATTTTAAAAAGTTTGTTTATAAACAGACAAAATGGCCACCAAAACAGGAAGTAGGCTGATGTACAGCATGTCCACACATAGAAATACATACACAAGCAGGCTGTATACAGCCTTCCTTTTGTATCTCAAGAGATCACTTGTGTGTTTACCTTCTGTCCCCTGCAGCTCTCATGCACTGAATACTAGTGACAGGCTGTGAGGCTGATCCTTTCTTCCTGTCTGTAATTCCTCAGTATATGTCAGCCCAGCTCCTTTCATAGCCTAACAGAGGAGGATTTTTATCCAGCTCTCTTCTATCACTGATAAGATAGCAGAGACGCTGCTGGCTTATGTAAATAACACACACACTGGAGTGTGCATAGAGTGGCCTGGAAAGGGGTGTGCATAAACAGACTAGCACGGAAGAGTTGGCAGCCTTCCAGACACAGGGCGACAAGTCTGACAGGGGAAAGATACATTGATTTATTACAGAGACAGTGATAGAAAGTGCTGCAGTAAGCCAGAGCACATTAGAACAGGTTTAGGAACTTGTAGGATGGTAGAAAAAACGTTGTAATTTTTGGTACAGAGTCTCTTTAAACCACCATTCATGTCTATACTGGAGGATAGAATTAAGTTTGTTACCGCCACCTTTTTCGCCAAAAGTTGTATCAGATTTCCACTGGGACAGGAAATCTGTATTCCTTCCTTTTATCCGAATCCCTCAAACAGGAAAAATTTACTGTATGTGAGGAAACTTATTTTAGTTTTTTAGTTTATCTAGACAAAACTTCTGCATGGAGGAAGAAAGATAATTTATTCAGTTTCAGGGTGTCCGAAAAGGGTTGAGAGCGTTTAAAAGTACACTCAGTAATTTACACGCACACGTCATAGTGGCAAGTGTAAGCCAATAATTACGCTTACCGGTAATTGGATTGCCACGTAGCCTCCAAGACAGGTGGCGAGAACCCACCCAAGCAACTGATAAGTCTCCTACTGATACAAGGTGAGTCTAAACACTAGAGGTAGGAAGTAGGAGGTGGTATTTAAATTACATCTGTTCTTCCTGTCCCAGGGATGGGCGGGGTAATTTCCTGGTGGACCTGTCATGGAGGCTACGGGAAAACCAAATTACCTGTAAGAGTAATTGTTTGCTTTGGCCACGCCTAATGTTTTTGCAGTGTGTTTTGTTTGTAGCACCCAAACAAATGCATGTAGCACACTTGAAATTAACTCTGGACCTTTTATCTGCTCATTGTAATTGTGATAATGAAGGAATAACACACACCTGGTCATGGAACAGCTGAGAAGCGAATTATCCCATTACTTTTGCTTCCTTAACAAGTGGGAGGTACATATGCAAACTTTTGTAAGTACTACACCTCTCACCTGATTTGGATGTAAATACCATCAAATTAAAGCTGACAGTCTGCAGTTAAAGCACATCTTGTTAGTTTCACTTCAAATCCATTGTGGTTGTGTATAGAGCCAAAAATGTTAGAGCTGTGACGATGTCCCAATATTTATGGACCTGACTTGTATGCTTGATGTCTCTCCCTCCCTCTCTGTGTGTGCCTGCTGTGTATATTTCTTTCTATACAGTCCCACTCTGCTTAAACTATTAAAAAACGAAGCAGACAGCTCAGAATCCTTCACTTTACATTGCACTTCACTTAACTGTTCAAGCTAGGTGATAACTCCTCACACACTTTACACTTGCATTCCTCTTTGCGAATTAACATCCTGTCTTTAACTTAAGAATTCTGTAATTATTTTAAGGATTGAAACCTTAACTTTTAGAAATCACTACTTAACTTAAAGTGGTCTGAAACTGACATAACATTCAAAAAAATGTGTTTTCCTACTTTGTATTACCAATATAGTTACCATATTTGCTGTTGTGCAGAAGTAATATTGCCTGTTTACATTTACAGGTTCCTAAAATGCAGTTTTTGTGCTCTGAAAGCTGCCATTGCATTTTATTCAAGCTGCTTTTTATTATATATTAAAATCTTCTAGTGAGCTGTTCTGAACTGTGTGTAAGCTTGAAGCAGAGATTGCTTCTCAGAGCATTTTCAGATGTGTCTAGTACACACAATGAGATTTTCAGGCAGATTTCCTGACAGATCGATTATTTCCAACACGTCCGCTCTGACTTCCTATAGATTTTCCGTAGAAGTGAACGGAAAATGGATAGGAAATCGGATCAGACATGTTGGAAATAATCGACCTGGAAGGAAATCTGACAGAAAATCTCATTGTGTGTACCTAGCATAATGCCTTGTATGTACCTTGCAATTTCCCGTCAGGTAGAGGGTCATTATTTCCGACAGGTCTGATCTGGGTTCCAATCGGTTTTCTGATTGATTTTTTTCCAGTCAATTCTATACAAAATTGATCAGAAAAATGATCAGAAATCAGATCGGACCTGTCTGAAATGATTCAACCAGTATGACTGACGGGAAATTGCATGGTGTGTACCAGGCATTACACACAAATGTAACATCGGTATGTAAATAATGATAGTTCTCTCCAGTCTGGATTCGGATCTTAAGCTGAATTGCCTTTCCATGGCAAGATAACGTGCTGTGTTTAACTGATTGAATGCTGTTCTGCTATCCATTTTTCTGTGATAGTAGCTTTAAAGTGTACCAGAGCTGAATAATAAAAAAGATTTTATACCTGGGGCTTCCTCCAGCTCCGATCGCCCCCACGCTGCTGTCATCCGCTGCCCGCAGCTTCGGAAACCAGGTAACCTCACTTACGTTAGACTGGTTTCGACGGACGGAAGAGAAGTGCGCAGTTTGCGTATCTCTAAAGCACCTGCTGGAGAGATACGTAGAGGGTGCACTTCTCCTGCGTAGCTGGCTGCGACTGACGTCCATGACGGAACCCGGTGTCACAGAAGAGCCATGAGACAACGCAATCGGTTTTCTGCACCAATTGTTAACAACCCAGATTGTATGTTTAGGTATAAAGCTTGCTTGGCGTCTCTGCCTTTTTTGGAGCTGATTAGCAGAACTCTTTTCATGAGACAAGTTGGCTCTCTGATAAGGCATGTTTGTTTAATTAACTTGTTCAAAAGCAGTTTCTTGAAGGAACCAATGACACCCAGGGGTGTGTATTGCTGAAAAGAGACAGTTGGTACAGGGCTGAAACTAGCCTTCCTCTCAGCATGACTGAGATCTGCTGGCTGCACTGGGAGCAGAGTGAAAATAGATGTGATATGATTTTAGCTTGTTGAAGGAATACCTTTTATATGAGAGGTCCGGGTCTAGTGAATATTTTGATATTAAATTGATGGCAAGGACATCCCCAGAACACGAGGTATTCAGCTGCTTCGTGCCAGAACATGTGACCCTAATCAAGTTTGATGTCATAAGAATTGTCATTCTGAGCAATATGAATTTGTGGTGGTTGTGTGTGCGGGAAGCGTGAGCTGAAATATGAAAAATGCCATATTTGGTGGGCACAAATGCCCCACCACTCCCTGTCCAGCCCCTGGGCTGAACCTGAGACCCCACCCAAAAATGTGGGTCATTTAAAAGAACTCAACAGGGAACAGAGTCCTCCATATTCCATCGTTACAAAGCCTGCTGCTAGCCAGAGGACCATGTGGCTGGTGGCCATTTTCCGGAACTAAAAACAAAGGACATTTCTATGTGCTCAGACTTCCCAAAGGGACTTTTTCCTCCTGAACTTAAGTATTCGTTTACCTCTTCCCTTTTTATTTTTAGACTGCACTACTATTGTCTCTATAATTGTTGATTTTAATGATTTTCTGTATATTTATTATTATTTTTAGTATTTATATAGTGCCGAGCTCTTACGCAGCGCTGTACAGTGTGTATATGTATGTGTATATATATATATATGTATGTGTATATATATTAACTTATTTGTATTTTTCGGGAGATGTGGACGGAAACCTCAGTTCCCAGAGGAAACCCACACAGACACGGGGAGAACATGCAAACTTCTTGCAGATAGTGCCCTGGCTGGGATTCAAACCGGGGACCCAGCGCTGCAAGGCGAGAGCGCTAACCACTATGCCACCATGCTGTTGTTTATTAATAAATATTGCATTTATTAATAACCGACTCACAAGTCATTTATTTGCTCAGCTACACCTACTATTGAGCCACACCGAACGAATCCTAGCTTTCCGAAGATTGGCTACCGAGAAGTGTTGTTAGCCAGAATAGGGTGCTTTTTAACCGATTTATCCGTAGGTCTTAGAGTCAGCCAGTCAGTGGGCTTTTCTGCCCCATTTAAACAGAGATGGTGGCAGCCTAGTATTTTGTGTTTTATAGTTCGCATGCCTCCTTCTGGTCTGTCTGCAGCCGAATACCAGTGATTTCCACACACCGATTGCGCCCACGAGATTGGGTTATCAGTGTGCTGAAACCGATTTGAAGGCATTGTGCGGTCCGGCCACTAGGGGGTGTGTGACACCCGATTCCCAAAGCTGCAGGCAGCAGAGGATGGCGGCGTGGGAGCGATCAGAGCGGATGGGGCTGGAGGAAGCCCCAGGTATGTCGAAAATCTTATAAATTAAGTTCTGAGTTTCACTTACCTGGGGCTTCTACCAGCCCCATGCAGCCATCCTGTGCCCTCATAGTCACTCACTACTGCTCCGGTCCCCCGCTGGCAGTTTGCCGACCTCGGAGGTCGGCGGGCCGCAGTGCGTACATTTTTACGTATTCCCGTTAGCGCAGGAACATTGACACATACATTTTTACGCATTACTGGTTTAATGCGTACATTTTTACGCATTGCACCAATAATGCGTAAAAATGTATTGGGGACATTGGGGTGGCCTCGGGCCACCAAATTTGCTATAAAACAGTAGCTAGAATAGTCACAACTCGTAGCTCTCTGGAGGTAGCAAAGACGCTAGGGCTGCTCGACTACTGGTCGAAAGCGGCGTTCTCCTGCCAATGACGTTCAAACAACGCTAGTAACGTTAATTTTTCCCTTTTATTTCGGCAAATATCCTTGTGTGTATCTTTGTAACTTTTATTTTGTAACTTTTACTGTCTTTACAGTAAATATTTTGTATATATTATTTTCTGCATTGTTCCACTTTTTTTTCCTGGAATATTAAATCGTTATTTAATAAGTTTGACTTCTGCTGTACTAAACTAACACTCATAGCCTAGAAGAAACTGAAGTGTAACTGTGTATAAGTCCATGCCTGATTGTAGGTTTGCACAACCCTACCGTATAAGATTGTAATTGCGTTGTGTGTGGGGCGTTTGTCATACGTTGGCCTAAAGTGCTCAACTGACCCAACGTAGGAAAACGCCAGTGCGAGTAGCTCGACAGCAGAGTGGCTAACAGTATCGTTCGGAACGACTGTTAGTGGTTTTGCTTCACTACAGTGTAAGATTGCAATTGTGCGTGTGTGTGCATGGCGTTCCCGTATTCGGCCTACAGCGCAAAGCTGACCCGAATACGAAAACGCGGATTGCGTGCTGAGCACTCGACAGCCGAGTGGACGTGTCTAGCAACAGCTAGTGGTGGCAGTAAGAAGCGTTTGAGGGGTCACAGCCTTGTTTCTAGCTTGAATAAGGCTGCTCCCCGCTTGATCTGGTCAAACCCGCAGTCGGGAACCGTATACGCAGGCGTGCCGCAGGGCCGGTTCCAGACATGATTGGCTGGCAGTGGTGGGAACGTTTAGTACATTAGTGCGCAGTTTAGCTTGCTATTCTGAGTACTAAAGGCTGGAAGCTTGCTAGAAGCGACTAGCCTACAGAAGTCTACTCAGTGCAGAATTTATATACTTTTTTTTTTTTTTTTTTACAAAGGTACACACTTGGCATTTTTGCTTTCCCTCACCCCTTTTTTCTTTTTATTTTGCAACACGATGGCTCAGAAAGCAACCAGCTATGCAAGGCGAAGCAAAGAAATACTACTCAACCTGTGTGAGCACAAAGGCATCGAGACGGTGAGCGGCCAGACTAAGGAGCAGTTAGTTCGTGCCCTCGAGGAGTATGATGAGCCAGAGCAAGCCCGTGCTCCACCGCCAGCGGATGCCACTCGCGACACGCCAGAGGAGGAATCTCTCCCGCCACAGAATGCGAGTGGAGACGATGTCCTGGACGATCCACCGAACATAGAGATGACATCTCTGGAAGCTGATCTACAGCTACTGAACTCGTCTGATCCTGAACTGCGCCTAAAGCTAATCTTACTGCACCGACAGGAAGAGGTGGGAAGAGCTGAACGGCGACGCCAAGCCGAGAGTGAAAGACTCCAGGCCGAGAGGGAACAAGCTGCACAGCGACAACAGGCCGAGAGGGAAAGTGCTGAACGGCAACACCAGCTGGAGCTGGCTAAACTTCGGCCGCAGAACCGGTCTGCTGGACCCGCAGAACGCGAAGGTGAGCGAGTCCAAAGAATCCCCCTGCTAAACTTCCTCGCTGTGGACAAAGACTCTGACATACACACTTTCCTACAGGGGTTTGAAAGGACTTGTCGGCAGTATGGGGTGCCCCGTGAGCAGTGGTCAAGATACCTCACACCAGGGCTGAGAGGCAAGGCCCTGGAGGCGTTTGTGAGTCTCCCCCAGGAGGAAGAAACCGACTTTGAGGCAATTAAGAAAGCCATCATTACGCGATACTACCTCACGCCAGAGGTGTATCGCAAACGTTTCAGGACAGTGCAGCGAGGTCCTAATGACAGTTACCTGGATCATGCTTGTAACCTGCGCACTGCCTTCCAGCAGTGGTTAAAAGGACTGTCAGTTGAAACCTTGGATGCCCTGCAGGAACTGATTATAAAAGACCAGTTCCTCCACACTTGTCCTGTTGATGTCTGGCTGTTTGTGCTGGATCGAGAACCAAAGACCGTGGATGAGGCTGCGGAAATGGCCGATTCCTACACGGCCCATAGAGCACCCGAGTCCCGGAGGACTACTACATCCAGTTGGAGGGGAGAACAGGTTGCTAAACCTGTTTCACCCATCACCCAGAGGAGGCAAGCACCACTGTCTCCTGGATTCAAGCAACCAACCACTTGACACCCGGAAATGCTTTGTATGTTACAGGGTGGGTCATATCAGCATGACTTGCCCAGAGAGGAAGAGGGAGGCCCCAAAATCCAGTGAGGCCTCAAACCCCAGTGAAGTCCCAACTGCTTTGTGTGCTACCAGAAATGCCACTGGCTATGCAGAGAATCTGCAGCTTGTCATGGTTGGGGGTACGGTTGCCACTG